>NW_013952786.1:421852-425002 GCF_001266775.1 Austrofundulus limnaeus
CCAGCTCTTTGTGTGTGTGTGTGTGTGTGTGTGTGTGTGTGTGTGTGTGTGTGTGTGTGTCATCGCTGCCGGCTTCAGTCTCTTTGAGCAGGCAAGAAATGTGTGTGTGTGTGTGTTTGTAGTAAGCGTGTGTGTTAATATCCCTTGTGCAAGAAAAATGCTTTAAACTCTTGAAATCCTGTTTTGTTCACAATCAGCAAACAGCACTTTTCATGAGAAGAAGAAATATTATCATATATGCACATTTTCTCAAACAACACACTCACACTTCCTCCACAAGCCCTGCACCCTGGAGATCCTCCATTACAAATTAAAACTCTTGACAAACTGTCTGTCTGCCTGGGATGTGGTCATCATTGGACCCCCACGCGTTGATGAGAAGAGGAACAGCGCAGATGAACAGAAGTTTATTTTTTTAAACACATTTTTCTGCCGTCCAAAAGACAGCCACATTTATCTTCACAATAATTGAACCTGGTCCCATGACAATCTCTCAATTTATCACAAGTTCGGATGGATAGCAGCATGCAGAACAGCTTGCATGCTGCTAAATCAACACATCAAATCCAGCTTTTTTTTAATATTTTTTTTATGTTTCCTTCCACAATCTAAAATTATCCATCTTAGTTTAACTGAATGACACAAAGATTTGGAAATGCTTTTATTCACATGGAAACACAAAAGGAATACCCAAAATGCTGTAGTAAGTATGCCAAGCCTGTATGTGGTGCTGCAACACTCCCACAAAATTATATGCTAATTAGTCCTGTATAAAGTACCTTAGAGTGATACTTGAGTGAAAATAAGTATCTTACCATAAAAATACTTTGGTAAACTTTAAAGTCTCCTTTAAGAATATTACTTGAGTAAAAGTCATAAAAGTATCTGACATTTGTTATTTATATAAGCATTGATGACCATTCCTGCCTGATGTCATCACATTTTGCCCCATATTCAAAAGAATGGCCCAACACACATGAGCTACATCATCAGGTCAGGACTCTACAGTTTTCACTCATCTACAGGCCAGCGGTCACTCTTTCAGGGATGAAGATGTTCTCATCCTTGATGGAGAGGAACGTTGGTTTGAGAGAGGAATAAAGGAAGACATTTTTGTAAATATAAATTGTTGGGGGTTGGGGGGGGGGGGCTTTGTGACTAACTGCCCCATTCTTACAATGCTGTTATCACGACTCAGCCCTCTCTAAACAGTAAGGATAATCAGGGTCCTAACGATCGATTGTTAGGCTGATGGTCCTTTTTTGCATCATGTTTGCACCAAGACTGAGTTTACCTGTAACTCAGACTGAAGAAGTCTCCTGGAGGAGAGATGGAATGTTTTTTTTTTTCAAAAAGAAGAAGTCGTCAGGAGGACTCAACTGTTTTTGAGATTTTTCTACCTGAAATATTGATGCATCAGGACCCCTTCAAAATAGTGTCGAAAGGGGCCTTGGCTATATTTCATTAGTTGTTTATTTTGACAAGCTAAATATAAAATGTATCACGTTGAAAGAACATTTTCTCTCTGTCTTCATTGCTGCCACGAGAATTAATTAGCAGAACAGATAATCAGTGGGATCCCTTTTGCTGACAGACAGGTTGAATTGAACAGAAAATGTCAGCAGGCTCTGACACTACAGCCCATTTATCACGCATCTAAAACATAAGAAAAACAGCAATCATACCAGCTTCAAACATTAATGGCAGTTTGTTGGTTTGGTAAAGAAAGCCAGTTACTTGCAGACAGCGGTGGGTAACATGTTCAGCGTGGAGAATAGGCTCATGCCTGTGGAACCAATCACATCAGTGCAAAGACCATGTAGAACAAGAACAAGTTTCCACCTTTTAAACCAATATTCCTGCAGTGTGAAGTTTTACACTGACATTTTTGTATCAGATGCAAATTGCATTGTTCAGCACAAGAAAATTGTGTAGTTTTTGAACTTTTCTTTCAAGAAACTTGTTTTTTAACTATTCTTTTATTAACACAACCCATTTGAAACATAAAATAACACAAAGTTATCAAGGAACAACTTGGTCAGCAGTCAGAAGAGAAACTTTTAGCTTTTACAGTATACTCACAGGTCTTAAAGCTGCAGTGGGCAATCTGTTTCAAAAGGATTTTTTACAATGTATGATAACTAAGTCTACACATCCAGGTAGGTATGGGGTAGGAAATTGGAATAGGAATTGGAGTGAAAAGAAGAAAAAATAAATAATGATTAGTAAATCAACCTGTCTGTTTTCATGTCTCACCTCTCAGATGTGTGCGCTCTTATTGTGCACTACTTGTGGTTCCAATACAGAGCTCTGTCATACTGAATCACAAGCATGCAAAGATGGCAGACAAAGACCAGCAGACTGTTTCTGCTCAACTTTAACCACAACCACTAGAGGCAGAAATTAAAAAAAGTATGACTGCTCAGCAGCACCACGTCTGTGTGACAGTACACTTTCACATGTCACCGTTTATATCTCTGAGATAATATAAGGGAGTGGGAGTTGTTGCTCTGTTAGAAATCAAAACTTCTTTTGGGGTTAGGAGTATAATGTGCACTGCAGCCATTTAAAGCATAATCTGTGTAGGAACAAATGTTACCTGTTGTCTTTTGAGTCAGAGTTTTAAAATGAGATTTTGTTAACATTGCATGTCTTAAAGTAGACATATGCTTAGAAATCCTTCTTTTTCACATTTAAATCATTCAGCTGGGGCCTTTGACAAAAATAGATTCAGGAATTTTATTTGACTGCACCACCATCAGTCCATCAATGCTAACTCTTAAGTCATTCACACCAAAGCTGACCTGTTCCCAAAAACTTTCATAACAGAATATAAAACAGAATAGGATATGAAACATATTGCAGTATGTTACATATAAACCAGCCTGTGTGAAAACGTATTATTAATGCACTACTCTAGCATACCTTGGTCAAACATTTAAATTTAAGAACAGGTTAAAGACCTTTAGGCATACTACTTTAGTATAGGTCACATTACCTTTGTTATATCTCTAATAAATACATACAAAATAAGCTGAAAGTATTCTGTCATTTGTAGTTTAAAATCAGTATACTTAAAGTAATTTGGACAAAGTTACCCTTAGTCGAAAGTTACTTTAGTTCAAAGCTACTTCAAACTTAGCGTAACAA
>NW_013952786.1:425072-433068 GCF_001266775.1 Austrofundulus limnaeus
CACCCACACCTCTGAAACGTATGCACAAACACAAAACTGTTTCACAGGGTCAGAAGCAGAAATTTCCCCAAGCTTTTATCAAGAAAAAGTTATCTAAATGGTAGATATAGCTGCAGGAGGGTTTAAAAAATTTTTTGGGGGGGGTGACCTAAACCTTTAAGATCACTTGCAGTGAAGGGGAACTAAAGTGCAAACTCTCTAATGTCTGTGACTTTTGCTGTAGTTAAAGAAAAAACACTGGTGTGGTGCTCTAACACGGGTTTTTCCCTTTGAGGCAGCCCTCAGAATATGGAAGGCCAATTCAACATGGCAATAGGAAAGGAATTACCATGGAAGCACTCCTGATTTGAGCCCTTTAGCCCTTCTGCTAGCAGCTTGTTTACAGTCGAGCTCACTGAAGGTTGACCCCGGCTCTTGTCAACCTTGAGCAGGTCCCTGACTCCAGGCTTGTCCCGTCCAACGCCTTCGTCCATTTGCAGATCTTGGAGGGCTGAGGGGTCAGCTCCGTTCTTACACCGTCAAGCCCCCCCCCGTTGCCTGGATCCTCGCTCTGCCAGCTCCACTTACTGTCTCCTGCCCCCTTCTACAACGTGCTGCTATACCTCTGACCGACCCCAATACATAGCAGAGAGCACCACAAGACATGTTTCCCTCTCAGCCAGCAAGGAAGGTTGTGTGTTGTGTTATCTTTCACTATCTGTGCCGTTCTCAGTTTTTTTTTTCCTAACTGTCGGCTCACATTGCATTACAGCTTCATGCTATAAGTCTCCAAGCCATTGCAAAAGGATCCACTTCTATTAGGGAACCTATTATCATTCCAAATCAGTCGTATTTTAGCATTTAAGTGTCGAAAGTTCATGCTGAATTTCTCAGCACTGCGCCTTAAGGTACAGAAGGCACATCAGGCAACCGCCGATAACATGTTTTCTCTTCTTTTTTTCTGCTCCTCTAACATGCTGACTGCTTTTCAAATTACAAGGGATTTCACAGGGCCAGTGCTGGGTGTGATGAAATGCTTGCTGAAAGTCTCTGGCACTCATAATAAATGTTTGCAACATTCAGCCAGTGTTACATTGTGTAGAAAATATTAAGCTAATCAGTCACTTTTGTCTTCTAGGCAATGTTGGAGTCCTCTTTTACAATTCTTTTCACCATTTCCAGTGNACCCTCGGCACCCCTACCACCCATCTGACCCGAGGCTGCTCATCTCTAATGAAAGAGAAGATAACGCGCAGACAGTCGGGATCACACACCAAGATGCCTGCCCTACATAGTGCCTTTTCTTCCACCAAATAGTTCACAAGATGTCACTGACGTTATTTAAAGTGATTACGTTTAGCAGAAGTGAATGTCATGGAGTAGCACAATTATTCTCACGGCAAATTTAGCCCTTTTGACAACCCTCATACCCCCCACACAGGTTACCTCCACCCTCAGCCTCCGTCGCTGTGTGCAAACATGAAATGTCCTGTCATAGACTGCCAAGCGTACATGCCATTGAAACAAAGAAAATGCTGGCGTGTGCCTCAATCCAAGAGAAAACATTTGTTGTCTGCAGGTTTCTCCTCAGAAAAACGATAAGCGAATGCTAATGTTAGATTTGTTGCTGCACGTCAAAAATGTGCTCAACACAAATCCCTTTATTATCACCCTTTGCCAAAAACGAAGACAGACGATGATGTTTAGTCTGTTTCGGTGTGAGTGCATGTGTCTGTTACAAACTATGCACTGTTTAAATTTCAATCAGTCCAAGTTGAGGTGGCTTCCACAGTTAATCAGGACTAGGAAACATAAAAATTAACTTGGGACATTTTACGAGAAAAGAGGTTTCTGCGGTCAGTGTGTGGTAGGAGTTTGTCAAAAACATGGTTGGTTTGTTTGACTTCTGTGGGAGGATTGTGGTAAAGACGTGATTTGTCAGATTGACTTGTTTGAGTGGGGCTTGAAGAAGATGTAACTGTTCAGTTGGATGAATGCTGGGCAGCTTTTGGGGGTGGATGAGTAGCTCGGTCGAATGATGATAAAATTTTTCAGTTATAACTCGAGATAGTAACGTGCTAGCCGCTCGAAATTTGAATTCCGTAAATGTGGAGGGACGTAACAAATCGGCTCAGTTAAACAGCCCTAACCCGCCTGGAAAAAGATCACCTTCTTTTAATATACATATTAATATTGTCATAACTTGAGACAGGAAGGTGCTAGTTGCACCAAAATTAACGTCAATGAACTACATAGTATTTACATGTTCACAATAATTTTACTATTACCATTACTTCATCCTTTAGTTTGCCCCACAAGTTAATATGACCAATCGTGGTTTTGCCAAACTCCGCCCACACCCAAAACCATCCACAAATATTCACAATTTGATCAAACTCCACCCACACACCAAGAAACTCCACCTATGTCTGGCAGAGACACCTACTTGCATTTTACAGATGTTGAACTAAACTTTGATGTACTCAAAGGTGAGAGTAATTACGAAGACATATTCAGAGCATGAGAAATCGAAATATCCCATGGGAGTGCACACAATGTTATTTTCGAGTTTTGTCAAAAACAGATAAGACTTTGTAATGTTATATATATATATATACACACACACTAGGGGTGCAACAATACATGCACCGGTATCGAACCATATCGAACAGTGCTTTAGGTTCAATACACACTTGTATGGAACAATACAGATTTTTAAATTTACTTTATCAACTTGTCTTCTGAAGATGCTCTGTGTTGAAGGATCAGTGGATCTGTGTTCGACTACTCCACCTAGGCTGCATTTTTGAGCACAGATCCACTGAGAAACTTGCTGTTTCAGCAACATTTAATTTAAAAACTGTACTTTTGAGGTTAAACAAATGTTCATAATTAATTTAAATAAATTACAAGTTAAAAGGGGCATGGAAATTTCTCTTTTTTGTATCGAAAAAATATCGAACCGTGAGACTAAAGTATAGAACTGAACCGAATCGTGAATTTTCTGTATCATTGCACCCCTAATATATATATAAACTTACAGTAGTTTAAAAATCTGGCACGGAGGTCAATGGGCATAAGCATTCCTTCAAGGAACGTTAGTGACATTAATTTTCAAATTTGGAAAAAAACATTTAAAAACCTAAATTTTGATGGGCTTGATACAGCACATAGAGTGACTAGTTATCTCTGACAAGATTATAAAAAATCAGTTTGGTGCAAAAACATTAAAAACGTGTTCTTAATGTTAAACAGATGAGGACACACATGCAGTCAGTCCCAGTTACCCCCTCACACACACACACACACACACACAAAATAATTGAGATTTTCTTCACAAGGACAGGCAGAGCCCGGAGCCAGTGCTTAATTGCACAAGCTATCATTACACGGAAAATCAACAATTTTAAAAATCCACCAAACACCTTTCATCTTCACCCTCCTCTAATCGCACCAGTAAGAGCTGTCTGGAAGGGAGCTTGATGTAGTCAAACTATCTAAACAGCGCCAGCGGGTGCCTCGCAATCAGCACCACTGAAGCAGATACTTTTGGACATGGCAGAATGCTGCGACGCTGCCTGGCACCGCCGCCGTCCTCTCACCATCTTGTCTCCAATGGAATCAGATGTGACCCTGTGTGCCATGCTTTGCCTGTCTCGCCTGTAGTGAGCAGAGTGAGCCAGAATTGCACATGCAGACATAAATCTCTCCCGGTTCTGCTGGAAAAGTGCTTTTGAAGACAGTGTTTTAACCAATCTCATTCTTGTTCCTGTCGTTTTTATAATAGCGAGGATGCAGTTGTCTCCCTTCTTTCTAACTAAAGTGCATGCCTCACCCCCTCAGGGAAATGATATAATGAGGATCTGTATGCCTGCTCTTTGCCTCATTTCAATTGTAAACGCTGCACACACCTTGAACCTTTGACCAGTGATGGTTGCATTATGGGCCCTGCTCAGAATGACAGTCCATCATGTCAGTGTAATGTACTGCCTCCTTCCTCAATGCTTGTAAATTTGAATTTAATTGTGTGAATGCTGATGTTTTCCCTGCTCCTTTGTGGTGTTTTAGCCATTCATTTATCAAAATGTTCAGCTCACTCAGGAGAGAAGTGCAATAACTTTTTGTGACTTTTATTCTTTTACAAATAGTTATCCACAAATATTTCTCTACAGAATTACACTGATTGTTTCAAGTACTTCACAAACATTGTTCTATTTGAAATTTGTTCTATTTGAAATTTGCTTTAGCATACCTGCTGTATTTTTCATTTTCATTTCTTTTAGCTAACATTATTCCCCTTTTAGCCAACCTTCCTTCCTATAGAGTTAGCCTTCAACTAGAATCATGTGACTTTCAGCCTTTAGCCCATCTTTGTCAACTTTAAATTTCTACCAAGCTTCTTGCTATTTTTAAATACATTTTTTATTAACTTGAGCTTTTAAGTAGCCTTTTGCTACATATAGCAATTAAATATCCTTTTGATATTTTGTAAAGTTTTAGCTGGATTTTAGTTATTCTTTTGCTTCTTAACTATTGTGAAATGGCTTCATTTTCTTTCCATTTAGCATTCTATTACTTCTGCTAGTTACTTTCTTGCATTTTTAGCATTTAACTAGCATCGTCACTTTTAGCGTTTAACACTGGTAGTTGCCTTTTATTACTTTTAACTTTTTACTACTTCAATTTTTGGTAAGCCATCAGCTACTTTTAGTTGGCATTTTCCTACTTGAGCTTTTGCTATGTTGTTTTAGCTTTTAACTGAACTTCGCTACATTCAGCCAGTGTTTCTCTACATTTAGTCACAAGTACTTGAAAAAAAAACTAATTAAAAGTTAAAATACTTCAACAGAAAATGACTTTGGTAAAAAATAAATTTCACTGATGAGAAAAATACTTAAGTAAAAGTCATAAAATGTTCATAAAAATTGAAAAAGTAAAAGTACATTTACAAACTCTCTAAGAAATAAACTGTATAATTTACTTAACTAAACTGGTTCCACTAAACCAAGTGGAGAAAATATTCTATTAACTCTACTAGGTTTAGTGAAACCAGATAACTTGGTAAATTCAACATTTCTATTTTAGAGTGCAGAAACATCTTTCATGAGGAGTTTGGACATATTTAATTCTGTAACAAGTAATTAGATATTCAATATTAAAGTAAAGAAGTAAAAGTATCAATTTTAGGTTTTAAACATGACTTAAATAAGAGTAAAAGTAACAATTAAAAATACTTGGTAAAATTACAAATCCCCCCAAAAAATTACTCAAATACTGTAACAAATTAAATTTATTTAGTTACTATAAACCCCTGCTTTTAATTTTTTAGTTAGCATTTTGCAATGTTTGGCTTTTTATCTAGTCTTTCACTTATTTCATCCTTAAGATAGAATTTTGGTACTTTTAGCTTCTAACGAAAATGCTGCCTTTTTCTATTTTAGCTAGTGTTCTGCTTCATTTAGCTTTAACAACTCAGTTTCAACAAAGTCATTCATCACTTTATATTTACAGTGCATTTTCACAGAGAATGCAATTCCTCTACTTGTTTTTATTTTTTGTCTATATGTAGTGTAATGGAAACATTTCCATCAGGGCAGAGATACTGTATGGGAATAATAAACAAAATGAAAAACTGTGTGGGCTTGGTCTGAGATTATTTAATAGAAAGATGCATATGCAAAGATTGAGGGGAACTAAACAGACATGATCAGGCGTCTGTCAAGCTCACACGGACCCGGAAACAGGAAACAGACATATACAGTACATATAAACATCCTGCTAACAAAATAAGAGCGTCAGAGATATTCAGGAACCAATGAGATAGTTACAAGTTAAATAGGCCATGAGATTACAGTAGTACATACTTAAGAATCATGAGAACAGATCAATCACTGAGCAGTTTATGAGAGAGATACAGAACAGGACATGTCAAGAGAATATGCAATTAGGGAGTCAAGATATTCTTCTATTACATGTAGCTTCTTTAAAATTTTTAAATAACTGTGAAATATATACTTATCCATAATTTTATAAAAAAAAAAAAAAATTAATTAAGACTTAACAAATTAAATGGATGCATATTTTCTGCCACCTTTATTGCCAGAGTTTTGGTACAAAAATATCTGAAAAGGGACAGAGTTATTGCTGCTTTTGGGCAAAATTTATGAACAACATTATGCACAATATCATGCGATATTGTGAAATTCCACAAGGTGTGTTAGCACTCAGAACACGTGCTGGGGATTATTCTGAGCTACAACCACACCAAACTGGCTAAGTGATAATCGTTTTTGAATCTGCTAAAGTCGCTTAGCTGTGTTAGTTTCCTAAATTGGGTTGACCCCAAAATTTCGACAGTTTCAGATGCACATTAAACAATTATTTTTAGTCAAATCTGTTTACTGGCACAACATCTGCTGCTCTCTCAAATGATCAGACAATGGACATGGACGTGTGTGGTTTTACTGCTCGAGCCACTGCTTCGATACGGTTTAAAGAAAGTCAGTGGTGATGTTTAAAATTTGTGTAATAGTATCACTGTATGTGTAACTGACTGCAATAAAGAGCTGTATGAGGCTAGCATGCTACGAGTAAAACTAGCAGTAGGCTACAGTAAAAATAAGGTTTACTGGACCTGCTTATGGGCAGAAAGTGCAGGGATGGGATCTGGGTTGTCCAGTTTTGATCTTTTACGTCCGATAGAATGTTTAGACCTGAAGACTGTGGTTTCACTTTCTTCCAATCAAATTTGGCTCAACCCATTGCTCAGATCCAGCTGTTAGCCTAGCATCTTAGCTTGGGAAAAGTGACAAAAATACTCCTACAATGTGGGGACGATGGTATCCTGAGCCACTGATAACTGTAGCACAATATTTTGTGGTCCTCCCGGTGAAGTTAGAAAATTTAAAAACAGCTAATCTGGCATCTGTGATTGAAATTAATGGAGCTGCGTACATGTTTGTACGATCACTGGTGTTGAGCGGACATAGTCACGTGACTAGTGTTCTAAAAACAGCCTGAGTGCAGGTCCCCATTAGCAGGAACCAGATTAGTGAATGAGTGGCATTCTGGGTTAAAGTGCAACTCACATCTAAAGCACACGAATGCACCAAACTCCCAATTTACACACAGCAGCCCAACCTCTTAGCCTTAATATTGACAAATGCATAACAGCAGTGTCAAGTGCTCAAGGGTGATCTACTTTTTTTCCTCCTGATCTGGGGGCTCCCTGGAGTATGTTGCAAAAAACATATTCTCTTCAAACAATCCCAATGACAGCCAAATAGCCTGCTTGTCGCTTGTAAAAAACCTTCTAATGATGCGTGTCGGGGGAGCGCCCTGCCTTCTTGTAGCAGACGACTCCCCTGTGTACAAGAAAAAGCAGAGAGGGGAAAAAAATAATCATGTTTCCCCCCAAAATCATTCCTCCTTGTGAAACCCAATGACACCCGAGCATCTAAACAAACCTTTTTCTCAGGTTCTACCACTTTTCCTTCCCTCCTGCTCGTCTGATCTGCTAAGTCAACATTCATTACAATAATCATTAAATTTTCAATTTTCAAACGGCAATAGGTTCTTCAGCACACTGAAGAACCTATTGGAAAAAAATTGGACATGATAGATACACGAAAGAAAGCAGGGGCTCTTCAGGGTGCAGTTGCATCAGTACTAAGATGGAAGCAGATGTTCTATCGCGGCCCCCTCCTCCCCTCAACTTTCATATGAAAATTAGAACAAAGATGATAGAGAGCTGGTTGTTTGCTGTCTGGCACTTAATGCTCGCTAAGGAAATATTGGGGGAAATACCACGAAATCACCTTCATGTTGCTGTAATATGATTTCTTGTTAGCAGCTGTAATCTCAGCCACAACGTGTCTGTACGCTTTAGGGTTGAGATGCTAACAGCTAAACCTGGAAGTGTGTTGTTTGGAAAAAGTTCCTTCATATTTCGTGTCGGGATGTTATTTTAAGATGTCTAAACACGACTTAAAATTATACCTTTCATATATATATATAT
>NW_013952786.1:433173-451266 GCF_001266775.1 Austrofundulus limnaeus
ATATATATATGAGAGAGAGAGACAGAGAGAAAAAGACTTAAGTTTTAATTCTTAATCTTGAAGCATCTTGTGTTTCTTTTAACTAAAAAGGTTTTATAATGTTATAAACTACATTTTTTTGCTTGAATTATTTTGACTCTAACATTTCATAACACATAAATAAAGGCTGTTCCTTAAAAGAATACATATCACCCGCCACCTTTCATGTTTTGGTCTAAGATTATTGTAGCTGTTTGGTTCAAATCCCAAAAATAATTATTTGTTCAATATTTTGTGATACTGCAAGATGTCAGGTGAAATCATATGTTGTTAATTACTACATTATATTCAGTCTCTGTCTCTGTTATACTCATTTTTAATGTTATGTGATTACATGTGGTGGCTTTAACCAACTCCAGAAGTTATCAATTGTAAATATACAGCCAACGAAAGCTTTTGGATAATTCCATTAAAATCTGTTATTGTGAAGTTTTAAGCAGACCTTGTTCATTGTAGTAGCATTTAGAGTACATGTTGAATATGACTCTACTATACCAACAAACCAACTCCATATATTTGAACATGGTGAAAATCCACTTACTGAAGTTAAAATTGGGCTTTAGAATAGAGAATATTGTGTTGTTATTGGTGTCAGACATTCCAGAGTATTTCAAAAACTACTGATCTACAGGGATTTTTGGTTCAAAAAAGACAAACTATCCAGTGAGAGCAGTTGTGTGGACTAAAACACCTCAGGAATGTCAGAGGTCAGGGGAAAACACTGATTTAAGAATATGGAAAGAGAACCATAGCATAAATAACAACTTGTATTAACCAAGGTCCACAGAATACTATCTCTGAATGTCCAAGAGATCCAAAATTGAAGCAAATATGCTTCAGCAGCAGAAGACCACGCTGGTGCCACTCATTTCACCTAAAACCAGGAAGCTGAAATTCATACAGGTTCACCAAAACCCTGTAATAAAAACTTAGTAAAAACCATTGCCTGAACTGGTGAGTCTGGATTCACAGGACTCCAACGGTCTCTACAGACTCCAGACCTCAATTCAATCAAGCACCTTTGGGATGTGATGACACGAAGGCGTCACATCGTGGACATGCAGCTGAAAAATCTGCAGCAACTGTGTCATGCCTGTCAATATGGACCTTACTCTGAGGAATGTTTCAAACATCTTGTTGAAGCTGTGCCACAAAATCCTAAGACACTTCTGAAGGCAGAGAGGGTTCAGCCTGAAACTTGGACGGTTTACCCAATAAAGTGGTTGGCTGTATTCATTCAGCGGTTTAATGCAAATAGTCTAGTGGTTCATGGAATATTTTGCTAACAGGTGGATTTGGCTCCAAATTGTTATAAGCAAAACTTTCAGCAAACACCAGTTATCACTTAAAATATGGAATGGAATTAACTCTTCATAATCACTGACCACTTACAATTTTCAGTGGTGATAATTATAATTTGATAACAACTAACAAACTTCTTTTAAACAAAAGTAACAAACACATTTTTACAAAGTGATTTTGCCAAGTTAAATTTACAGGGTAATAAAATAATGAGTGCAGATAATAGAATCCTAATCTTGAAAAAGTAGTTACTTCACGTGTTTTTTTTTTTTCATCTTCACTGAACACATGACGGGGCGGCCAATGAGAAAACAGGAGGCTCTGTGTCTTAATGCCAAGAAACTGGGAGCGCTAACGGGCCCTGATTAGCTCCGTTTATCTCTAATTAATTACCTTTACCTAATTAGATGCTCTGTTTCAGCTAGACATGGAGTCAAGTAGACTAGATTATTAGTGTGCTCATCGGGCCTTTATAAAGGGCTGAAATTAATGTTACGTGCAGAAGAATCCGCTGTTTTAATTGCACAGGTGTTGCCTTATGGCAACACTTCATCATCCTCTGGCTCCCCAGGATTATTAGCAGGGATTCTTACAAAGGGACTCTTCTGTGAACTGCACCGTCGCAACAGCTCATTAGTCAGGCTTGTTATTGTATTATTTATTACATTTGGCCTTCCCCCATTGCCCATATTGATTCATGGGCCCTATTTTTTAACTACTGTTCTTCTTGGTTGCCTGATGTTACACAGCCAGTTAGTGAGTTAATTCAAAGCCTGTTTAAACAGAACACCAGAAGCTATTAAAGGAAAAAAAAAATAAGAAATTATGGAAGAGTGAATTTTCTCACTAACATCTTTATGATAAAAATCCCCAATACATTTTTGAAAAGCACAGAAATTATAAAAGCTGTATAGTAAAATCAATTACATTACAACTAACATAACAATGATATAATTACACTTTTTAATTCCCTCTGAGAGTTCAGGCAAATATATTCAAATTTTATTAAAATACATCAAAATATGTATGTAAAATTATCTTCTATCAGCTGCTTCGTTAGGATAAAAATAGAAAAGGAATCAAATTTACTTTTAAATAATTTTCTACACAAAATTAGCAGAAAGGTTGACTAATCTGAACTGTAATTTCATTGAGCTCTCTGTACGATGACAAAAAAGGTCTCTCTCTAATCACCTTATTGTCAGTCAGTCAGGCAGTCAGTCACTCCACTTGTCTTCAAGCAATACAAGCAGAGCAGAACTAGCACAGCTAGAATGAAAATAATAATAATAATAATAATAATAATAATAATAATAATAATAATAATAATAACAATAATAATAATAATAATATAATTGCAGAGAATTCAAAACAAATGCCAGGAAAGGTGTTAAATTAAACTTTTATTTTTTATATATATAAATACAACAGATCACAAGAAGTTCATGAAAAACCGAATTCAAGCAATACAATATCTGATAAAATAAAAGATGTCTTAGTTTAAAAAAATCATAAAAATTATAGAATAAGTTGGTAAACAAATACATACAAATATAGGAAATCAAAATTGAATGGAATAAATATTTTACATTGTGTCAGACAACATTGCTTTCCTAATGTTGTCTCAAGTTGGAAATTTTGTCTAGAGCATCAAGTTTTTTGCACATTGGGACCAGTAGTCTCTATCAACTGAGCCACTGTGAGACATGTGGTCCAGGGATGTCAAACTCTTCACTGAAGGCCACGAGCGTCATGGTGGCTCTCAATGAACTTCAATGTTTTATATTTAACTTTGACTAAACACAAAACGTCACGTTCCTCATGTCATTGCTACGGCTGGTCACCACTAAAAACAATAACTGAGCTCTACGTGGTATTTCCTGCATAGAAACAGTGTTTTAACACGTCCTCTTATAAACATTTAAAAATATTACATGTATGACTGACTAAACATGAAATAAAAAATACAGAAATACATTTAAAAGTAGAAGTAAGAGAGTTTTATTCACTGTCGAGATGTGGTAGGTCTGGAATTCTTAACTTACCCACATTCTGACAGGAAAGTCCTGTTTAAATTCACAACTTGTAAGTGGGAAATTCCCACTTCCCAGTACAACTGGGCCACAGCAAAAGTACATTACATGGCAAAACTCATTAAATTATTTTTAAACCCTTTGCATTTTCACCTAATGGTAGGATGCCATCATTTTGCTAGTAAAATCAACATGCACTATGGGAGATGTAGTTTATGGTCAATGCTGGCTTTAAAGCAGCATACACTTAAACATTAATACATCGTTGAAGCTCTTGCAGGTCACATAAAATGCTGTGACAGGCCACATTTGGCCCACAGGCCTTGAGTTTGACACGAAACCAAGGACAGTTCAGAGTGATGGAAAATCTGGACCAGATCAAGAAGAACTGCGATTCTGGAACATATGAATGTAATCTGTACTCACAGTAATTGCTTTCTGAAACTTTCATTAAAATTCATCCAATGGGTCATGACATATTTTACTATAGATAAATGAGCACATGCTCAAAAACATTCTCTTCATATTTGCCTTTGGTGGAGCATGATAAAAAAGAACACACCACATGTTCACCATCAACACCTGTTTTCTGTACCACCTCATTGATGTTCAAGGTTGTGGGGGGCGGGTACAATAACACTACAACATAAAAGATCTGATGGAACACAAAATAAAAAGTCTGTGTTAAAATGGAATTTTCAGGTGTTTCAGTAGTATTGAAGACTACTGCTGGCCATTTACCTAGGTTTTTTGCTTTTTTAAACTTTATTTGAACAAGTCTTTCACAGAGACTATTATACATCCACTTCTTACTTATCTCCAAAGCAAATTTACATAAACAGACATCTTCACAGCTAAGCATGGTTTCATATTACTGGTTTACATTCTGGCTTCAAAAACAACTTTTCTTTGGGCCATTGTATCAAAATATCTTAGTTACATATTTATTCATGTATAATATGATCTCATGTATAATACAACCGCCCCCCCCCCCACTTTTTTGAGCTTAAAAAGCATAAAAAAATTTATCCTCAAACTACCTCCAATTTCATACAGACTTCAAGATTTGTCAGCCTTTGCAGTCTTTATACATATCAGTAAAATGATCATTGGACTGTTCATTTTATTTTAACAACATATGCACTAAAAGGTATTTTGACAACAAAGATATACAGTATCAGCTGTAGCAGCATCATATGAATTCTGGCATTTTACACATAGTCCACCAGGATGTGCCAACACAAAAGTCAGAGACCACATGAGATTTGGGCCATCTTCTGGGGGAAAAGCAGATTGCTTCCTACTTGCCAGCGCCCCCTCAGGTGGGGAACTTTTTTCACGGATACAAACTTTTTCAGAACACCGGTTGATGCCACCATTACAAACGAACATGTTTGTTGTTGTTCTAGGAGCAGCCCGGTCACACGCTAATGTCATTAGTTCGTTATCATTACTAAGGTGCAGGACTACACCCCCCCCCCCTTTTTTTCACATCATGTTGCCTGCCTGGATCTGTTATTNCATCATGTTGCCTGCCTGGATCTGTTATTATCTCACTCTGAAGCACGGAGGAGTGTCACAGGTGAGCTCGTTTCAACTGCTTTTTACGACTCAGTCTCATTTCCGGACTCAGGCATTTTGTGAATGAAGCCGATATTTCAGTTAAATTACATAAGTAAAAATATTTATCCGAGTATAGTACTACCCCCCAACTTTATGGATGATTTTATGGATTCAATTATACGTATTATACTTGAATAAATATGGTACATGTGCAATTTTTGTCCTTAAAAGAAAGAATACAGTAAAATAAATGTACGAGATGTAAAAGATAAGTAATTCTTCACGGTGTGAATATTGTGATCAGTCATCATGTTAGTTACTATGCAGCAACAGCATCTGAGGCTAAAACAGATTGGATAATTTTACTCAATCTGATTTGTTAGAGTGTTATCCTCATCACTCAACTTCACCAGCTGTTTTTTTTTTTCATCCAATCCCACATTGTGTTGTTCTAAAAAAAAGGCTGACAGCTTGAGGAACTCTGATGTCCTGGTACTTAAATAGCCCTGGCACAGAGGTGCATTATACAGTGAAGTGAGGGATGAAGAGGGAGAAAGAGAGCCTGGGGGGAGAGCACCACTGGACATCCATATGGTCTTCTCCTGGTTAGCTTCTCCACCACTTCCTCCTCACCACTTATGGGCCCTCGCAACCTTGTCTTATGGCACCTTTGCCAAGAAGAATGGGCAAGGCAGCTGAAACCAAGCATGCTCAAGGCCACTGACCTGGAAACGTGGCTCAACCTAGCAAGCCCACTCACTAGCTCCTGCCGGATTTATATGGCCAAGAGAATGTAACCCCCCACCAACACACATGCATACACACACTTCATATCACACTGCCCATTATACTCACCTCACTTGCAGTGTTATTATTGTTGTCCAATCAACGTGCAATGGTTCAGTCTAAATATGTATACCAGCATGACGAGCCTGATTAAAATGCCAAAAACCGTCGATGCATTTTGTCATATTAGATTCAAGTGAAGTAAAAGCTTTAGAAGAAAGTCAAGAGTCAGGAGATTTTTCTTTAAAAGATCAACTCTGATTGTCTTTAGCTGACTCTGATGGATATTGAGATAAACTTCCACTGCCCCCCTCCCACCCACCCTTCTATCTTCACTTTATTTCATCATGTTTGTTAGATACCACAAACTGAAACGTTTTCTTACCGAGACACGCTTCAGATGCATCCTGGCTTGTCAGTTTTCTCAGACAATAACAAAATAAAGGAAAACTGGCCCGGCTTGGTCGTTTGATAGCTGCGAATGAGTGAAATTAACAAAGATGATGTGACACTACCTGTCATCAGCCATTACAAATCAATGGGCCCTTCGGTCTCGTGGGCGTATTCCCAGTGGTTTTACTTGGCTAAAAGTACAGCAGGTATTTTAATATGTGATGAAAGGCCCATTTCAGAGGCGTGCGTTGAAATGTGAGGGACATGTGACGACTGGGATGCGACCTGCTGTCTTGGAAGCTGTTCGCAGAGACGAGACGAGACAAGGAATCAAGCGTCACTTTGAGTTGTGATGGCGGGCTTTAAACGGGAGGATCTTAGCTTGTGTCACGTTTAGAAACAATTAGAGCCCATTTAATGTTTGATGGCAGAAAAAAGGGGGCCGCTCATTTCAGGCGTTTAGCATTTCAAGTGTGCTGAAATATTCAACTTGAGTTCCGTCACTAGCGTAATGACAGACATTGCTTTAGATTGTCTTACACCTGCGCCGTAATCAACCTGCTTCAGCATGAAACAAGTTACCTTGACCTAAATTGGCTCCATATCTCATCCTGATTTATTCCTTTCATTCTATTATCATACATATACGTGTGACAACAAGGCATTGAATTGAAGTGGGATGTTTGCCTTGCTATTGTTTGATTGATCTCCTGTTTCTACGCTTGTTTAAAACCAGTGAAAAGTTGGATAAAGGCCTCTTGCAGGCAAAGGTCACTCAGCCAAGAGCAAAGAGAACATTCTCCTACTTCTCATCCTGTTTCTTTGAAAATGTAGTGTAGCTGTGTCTCTCACACTCCCTCTCTCTGACACACTCCCGCCGCACTGCTGTCCTCAGCATCTCCGTGGGGCGGTGACTAATTGCCCCCGTAAATCACTGTGCGGGCCGTGCGATCCTCCGTTTATTTTTCCTGACAGTAATTTAGTGCTTGCTCTTTTACACACTTGTCATTGCGTGTTTTTCCTCACATTAGAGGCTGGTGGAAAAAGGACGGTAATTAACGGCACGACGCGCACTCGCCGCGGCTCTTTCATCATGGTGTGATAATTGTGCTCCTTGTCTGTCACAGTAACCTCTCAGTTTCCCCTGGAACTTCCACGGTGCTATTTGTCAACCCCCAGAAACGGGGAGGATTCTGGGGGCCTGGCTGCAAGTCGACTCGCCTCGCTACCCGTTTTCCTATTTGTATCGCGACTGGGTCATTTGTATTTCACGGAAAACTTGTCAAAAATATTAGCCCTATCTTCCACAGGAAGATAAAAGATATATGGTAAACACACCTGAATGCTTGATAGCTGAGGAGTTCTGCGACCTCCTCCGCTTTTTATTTCCTTGGTATTTCTTTATTCCAGGAAGGAGGGGCAGTCGCAGAGGAGTTGGCACGGACAGCCTAATAAACAGTCCTTGCATTCATAGTGCTGAGATGCAAAAGCCAGGGCAGTGGGGATGTGCAGAACAGCTGAGACTATAGAAAACCCATTCAAAGAACTAATCTATTTACAGGAAAGCCCAGTTCACGCCTCTCCTTAGGAATTGCAGTGGGATAATGCGGCGGATATGCTGTACAACTTGTCATATTCTATTTTTATCAGCTGTGGGCAGGTGATTCACTGTCTGCCTTGTTATCCTCTGCTGTTCCATGCTGGAGATGCACAGTATCCATCACCCATAACCTGCACCCCAGAGGTTAAGTCATCAATAACTTTGGAGCTGAAAATATTGCAGAGGACTTGCAGGTTTGCGTAAGGCTCTTTGACTGGCTGTCGACATCCTGCTCCGCGTCCCCTTGCACCCCCCCCCCCCCCCCTTCTCTCAACTTCTTTGGGATTCTTTTTCTTTTTTAAATATCTTTATTCTCCTGTCACAGACAGGGGCTAATGGGATGTGTGGTCAAGATTTCAGGATCCATCACTGGCTTGCTGAAGAATTAGCATGGGCCCCATGCATCACCTGCCAGAGCTGTCAGGCCTGCTGTCTGCTGCGCTTCATTATAACGCTGGCACTGTGCTGCCTGTCTCCCCTCTGCGCTTGCCTCTCCCCAGCCAGAAACTGAGGTGGGGGGGGGGGACCCCACCACACCCCTCAATGTCAGCCCTGGTCACCAGCCTCTAAATTGGGAAACACTGTTGTTCTTTTAGAAATTAGAAAGTGGACCGGATCGAGTCAGGACTGCTGAGGATGCTCTGAGAGGCAAGTGATTCTCCCTCCCTCCACTTATCCTTTCACTCCTCCCTCTCACTGTGACATAACTCATAAGTGCTTTTTTTTCCTTTTTTTCTTTAACCACGGCATAAAAAAGTCTTTAAAAACTATTAGGGTAATTAAGCAGCATTTGGCCCCTGTCGTGCTGAAGGAACTATTTGATTACTCATATCCCTCTGGTTAAGCGTAAGGGAGGGGGGCTGCTCTTGTTTTTTGGTGGCTAACCCCCTTGTGTCTCATTCACAGCCCGGACCCAGAAACGCCCTCGAGAGCCATCCTTTATGTCTCCTCCTGTAGCACAGATTAGACCAGCGGTGTTAAGAAGGTCACAGTGAAAATGAAAGGAGCAAAGCAGCACTACAGCTGGGGACCCTACCCTCTCGCTCTTATTAGCAAATCAAAGCTGCCTCCAGAAAGATTCACACTCCTCACCTGATTTTGTCCTTTTCCGCTAATCACATAGCCACTTTGCCTTGACTGACAGTTTTCTTTATAATTGGCCCATGATCTGGCAAGGATCTAATAACCAGAAAATCCCCTCTGAGGGTCCGCCAGGCTTGGGCGACCTGTCTACGCGCACACATATATATACGCTCAGCCTCCACCATCCCCCCCAACACCATCTGCAGAGGGCCGTTGCCATGCCACACTGTTTGTGCACGACAGTGGCGAGCTAATCTTAACGTTCAATAATGGTGTGAATATTCAATGAGCAGCTCAGGCAGAGGATCCACAGTAGCACACTCTAATTACTGTTCATTTGCCAGAGTATCAAAGCCTAATTACTGTTCATCTTAATGCTCTAGAGAAAAGGGAGGAGAGTCAAGGCTGGGTTAGAGGAAGATGCCCTCCAGAGATCAGTCAGTCAGTCTTTATCCATCTCCTTCGCCGCGCCTCCGCTTGCAGCCGCTTCATTGTCTCTGTGTGCGCGCCTGTGTACACCCTGCATGTATTTGTGTTTTACGGCGCAAGCAAACATTCAGAATTTCTTCAAACAAACACGTTAATCAATCACAGAGACAGCTTTGGAGAGGAGAAAAAAGGGAAGACATGAGACGGAGGCGAGAGACAGGGTCCATAATCCCGAGCTTATTGTTGCTTTTCTCTCCTTTATCTGTTTAATGTGTTTTGGGTAAATATCAGACAAGAGGAGGGAGGGGACCGCCGTCACAGTGTCTCTGCCTTCATCAGAAGAAAGCTCACTTTTTTTTCCCTCTCACCTAAACCTGACAGAAGCCACCACAATCACTATCTGCCACCCATTTGACAGTTTCTGTCACCAATTAGCAGCTAAATCAGCGTCTCCCCAAACAAGAAAATGACACAATTTATATGTCTATTATTTAGCGCTTGTCTAAGTGGGTATCTCTCTCTTTTCCTTCACACCCTAACTCCCTCACATTAGAAAACAGACAACTGCAATGCAGTCGGCAGCTCGCCGGGACCCTCAGATCTCCTGCTTCTGTGTGACGGCGCAGGAGGCCCCGGCGGATGGGGAATAAACCCTGTCGTCTCCTATCAGGAAGTTTGTCCCGTGATTTTTCCGCCCCTTGCTCCACAAAATTTACAAGGCGTCGGCAACCCTTTTAATGAGGCACGCCAAGCTGTTTGCCGGCTTTCCCCATGATAGGATGTTAAATGAAAAGCTGCGTGCAACATGCGCGCTTTGTTATCATTCAATCTGCTTGGGACCGCAAACTGGTCATTATCCCGCCATTATTTTCCTTGATTTACAATCGCGGGTGGAGGAGGCGATTGCTGTGGCTTGTTCTCCCCTCAGTGGGACGAATGGGAACCAGCTTGAAAATTTGCATTTACATGATCCGGCTGAGCAGCTTATTAGGTCTGGATATTTATTTTCCACTTAAAGTGATGTTTGATTACACTTTAATAAAGGAGAGATAAAGCTCTGAGCTGGCTGGGACTAACGGATCCTGCCCTGTGGTTTCTTTGGGATTTTGTGCAATAAAATGAGAGGAACAAAAAATATAAATAAATAAATAAGGAAGCCTCTGTAGTGACTAACAAAGACACAGATGAGGATAATATGCAGGACAAGAAAAAAGCATGATGTGAAATCATCCATTCCCTCCATACAGCTAAACAGTTGTTAGCAAGAAAGATAATCATAAAGAGTAACAAAGACATTTTAAAACCTGATTGTACAGACACGTTGGGTTGGTTGATTCTGCTTTAAAAAATACCTCCTTCTGCAGAAACAAAAAGCACTGTGACTACCTGAGACTTCAATTCCCTTTATATCAGCCTGGGAACAAAAACATATTCAACAAGAAGATGTGACAAGATTAGAAGAATCAAACTGGTCGATTGTCTTCAAATCCAAACACATATTTGGAAAAAACATTATGAGTTTTTTTGCATAAAGTATGAGAAACCTTTTTTTTTTTCTTTTTTGCTTGTAAAAGAGTGATTTAAACACAATTCAGATCATGCTAACTAGCTGGTTTGTATAATATTAGTGAACTCTTATGTTTTTACTTTACATTAATTTAATTGAATTTAATTTCTATATTATTGCTGTGAGGAAATATTGACATTTGGAATATGCTGAATATTTTTTTACAATATAGAAAAGGTCATTCTATGCTAGAAAGCAAAACTTTACACCAGTAATATTCTTCTGTAATAGTTGCTTATTTATTGATGACAAATGTTGTTTAGTCCAAAAACTCCATCTCTCTTCGCATTTAAACGTGTGTCCTTTCAGCTGCATCTTCATGCCATTTAATACAACTAAAAAACATGCTAAAACATCAGACTGACACAGACCAGACCAAAGTTTTGTACGTCCACTGTTTTTTTTTTCTTTCTTTGCAACAGCAGATAAAATGATCCCCTTTAACCTTTTCAAACAAAGTTAAAGTGACAAGATTTGAAAAAAAAAAAAAAAGAATAACAGTACAGTTTAATGCACACTGAGCCCACGAGGGGACATGGGGTATTTTTTTTCCTTTTGCGTTCCCACGCAAAAGTATTGCTTAACCTCGCAATACCTTGCGTTCCGTTGCAAAAGTCGTTAAACACTGTTGTGCCTGCCGGTTTATTAACAAACACGTTCACCATTAGCGAGTTAGCCTACTGCTTTAATTCAGCTTCAGAATGAATATATCACACAGCCACACATGGAAGTATGTCATATGCCGATTTTAACAGTACATCCACGCAACATCAATGTCAATTTCACGAACTTGTGGCGACATCCTGTTTTGGTAACCGGATATTTCAAAATAAGTCTGATTTAATGCAGTTCATATACAAATCAAACTTCTGCGTGGGAACGCAAAACAGTATTATGAGGTAACGCAAAGGTATTGCGTGGTAACGCTAAGGTAGTGTGGAAACGCAAAAGAAAAAAGTCTCCCCGTGTCCCCTCGTGAGCTCCGTACATTCAGGTTCAGTTACACATAAATTAAATTAAATATTTGTGACAATTATAGAACAATAAATAATCCCATGATTACTGGTTTAATAAAAGGTAATGTGGGCTTTCCACACAAAAGTCATAATTTACAAAAATACATTTTTAAAACAGTTAATCTGATTAGAAGAGATAACATATTGCTCAAACATTAAACATCACATATTTACAGGAGGTGTGACGCTCACTGAGGCCCACTGGTTATTGAATAACTATTGACAGTGACTTTACAGAAAGGGAAAGCAGTCCCACCTGACAGGACTTATGGGAATATAAAACAAATGAGATTGTCACCCAAAGCAAAAATGGAAAAGAGACTACGAGCTGTAATTGCTTATGGACATTTGCTTTAAGCCAAGTGATGTTGCACTTGACTTAATCAATATTTGCCTTAAAAAGCCATTTATAACAAAGTCACAGTTGATGAATAAGACACAACAAAAGCTCTATCTCTAGTGGAAAGCTAAGGGTCATGATCTGGGGTGGGGGTCGGTGAACGGGAGCTCCTTTCTCAGGCTCGTTTTGTGACCGCTGTTTGATGGAGACAAAAAAAAAGAAGCTCATTTACACCACAAACACAAACGCAGCACACCTCACACACAGCCAACAGAATAATAAAATCTTAAAATCCTACTCTTGAGTTGGACCTCATACCAACACTCCGAAACATACAATCTATAATTTCTGACTCTGGGTGTGTGTAAGCACTGGATGTTGTCCACTGTACACCACGAGTACACACAAGACAATACAGAGGTGAGCCCTTGGCCTGGAGTGCCCCTCATTTAAGACAATCGACAAAATCAATAAAGTGAAGTATGTTTCCTCGCTCTTTTGGCTGCGTTCCTGCTCCTGAAGCATTCCCTCAAGTAAGCTACTCCAGCTGAGTTCTATTACTGCAGCTCTTCCCCCACGTGTATACACCCTGGACCACTCTGTCTTCCCCTCAGCAACAGAAAAAACCCACCAGCACAAACCGCTCACAGTTTTAGTGAACAGAGCAGTGAAACAACACAGCTTCCATACAAGCTGGAATGCTGCATGAGCTTCTTGTTTACCATGTTTTACAGACTACAAGACTAATAAAAACAATTCAGATTTGGTTTTACTGGTATTTGGGAAAAAAAGAATCAAGATTAACTGTGGCATTTAGCTGATAACCACTAATGTGAGGTCTAATAGACGACAATAACACTTGCATGTTTTTGACTCTAAATCCGTTACCCTGTGTTCTAAAAATATTCTTACAAATCATCTGTCAAACTGACTCTCATTTTAACAGGTTAAGACAGTAAATTGTAAATTAAAACCCACCTTTTTCTCATTGTGGAGTAGCAACCTGTCTGTGTTACGCCACGCCCCGGTGTCTCCTTTAAGCTATAACTTTGCAGCTCAGATTAGCTGAGTGCACTGTGGATTCAAAGCTGAGTAGGTTCATTTCCATCTCTCTGGAGGAGAGTTTGTTGTTGCAGCCAACGTGACTTTCCTCGTACTCCGGTTTATGGTGATAATTCAGGTAGTTAAACAAGTTGGTAGTATGTAGGTTAGCATTAGCCACTCTGCGCTTCCTTCCGCCATTAGGCTCACATGCACACTTGATAGTGAGGCACACAAAATAATAATAATCACGCCGCACTAATTGCAAAACAGCAACTATTAATTGGTAACAGTTTTTGTTTTGACAATTGTATTTGAACACTATACGATTTTGCCCAACTCTACAACTCATGGACATTAAAAACTGAGTGTAAAGGAGGTTAAATGTAAATCGTTCTTGAAACACAATCAATAAGCAAACTCGGCAAACATGGATGGATGTTGCTAAAGATCTGCAAGAACATCATTTGGTTTAAATGATTGATTCCAGATAAAATATCTGTATGACTTTGTGAATTTTTGGTCAGTATTCATCGTGTTTTGTCTTTCTGCATTTTAGGATTTTTTTGAGTCATGTTAGTGTTTTACCTGTTCTCTCCAACGTTTTACTCTGTGATTCCTGCCCTTTTTGTTCTGTTCTAGCTCCGCCCACTCTCACCTGTTCCAGTTTGTCTCCCTGCCAGGTGTTTGTGGTTATGATCATTAGTGCTCTTTAATATTCTAGGTGTTTTCAGTTGGTTCCTCAGCAGCTCGTTGTTTTGGCTCACCTCCTGATGGCTCCGGCTCCTCTGAAGTCCCTCGTGGTTCTCCAAAAGTTCTGTGAGTTTCTTGTTGCCACGTCAGCCCTTTGTTTTTGTTTTTTTTATTGAAGCATTTTAATTTACCTTTTGAGTTCCCTGTTTTGTCAGCATCCTGAGTCCAACCACTACACTAACACTGTTTGATACTCAAAATTGGAAAAATAATATCAGGTCTTGTAACATTACTGTAAAATCCTAAACTACTGTTGTACTGTTGAATCAGCAATACAAAACTTAAAATAAATCATATTATGAAAAAAATCTCTGTGAGCAGAATATGACAAAATACTCTCAAATAAAAAAACAGGTTGGAGGTTGGCCTTTTTTACCTATGCAGTGGACAGCATTATTTTAGACCACTCTCCTGCCTGACTGGCCTCTGAATCAATACATTAGTTACTGTACATGAGATTCCAATGTAACATGGGGTTACAACACTTTTAACTAATAACCCAATATCACAGCTTTACAAATTGTTAACAGATACAAAATTCCATCTTGAGATAGCACAAGGGACAGTTTTAGTATCTTAAATACAACGGAGAGTTAGTTGTCTATCTCTTATCGTTAACTACTTTTTTTTTTCAGGGTCACTGGTGCCCATATATCCAATGTGAAGGAGTTTTGCGTGGAAAATGGCGTACGCAAGGTTTTTGTGCGTACGCACCATTGATACATAAGGCCCCAGGTTCTGTAACAATTTCACAGGCCATCAGATTGCTGGACTCACATCATTAATGAGATGACCACAATGGCAGACCCACAAAGTCACAGACACACTTTCATATTCACACACAAGCATATACATCTATACAACTGTACCCACGCACATATGTCTATGTGAAAACACTTTTATTACAATTGTATATTCTTACTGTAACTGCACCTAAATTATACACTAACTATTACTATAATTTAGAGAAATGACACACAGTTTTGTTCAATTTTGAATGGTGAGCTGTACAATTCTGAAAGACAAGAAAATTGTTGAAATGAATTGGTTATTTATTTATTTATTTATTTTTTAGTTTAGACCTAATAATCTTTTTTTATATATATTTACTTTGTTTGAACATTGATTTCATGCTTCACTCTGTCCTGGAAAAATCTGTTTTTGTTCCATAAATCATTAATTAGGGTTTGGTAACTTCAGTGCTGGTAGATGTATTTAGTTATTTACTAAGTTTGTTGAGTCCGCAGCATGTGAGGCTTACATAAGATCATCAGAAAGGTATCCCATTGCTTAAACACACATACACAGACACACGTTTGTTTTCTATCCTCATGGGGACTTTGCATTGACCAATTCATTTACCATTCATTCATTTCTATAGTCTAACCCTGACCCCTTACCCTAACCCTAACCGGGGTGGTTAAGGGAGTGTTGATTTGTAAAAACCCCATTTCTTGCCTTTTTTTCATTTGATATATATTGTAGATCTTCTTTTACATTTACTTTTGACAAAGATTATATCAAAAACTTAAAAAACAAGGTGTTCTGCACTATTCAAGGCACACGTATCGTTCATCAGTCTTGTTTGTTCATTGAAGTAACGCAGTAAATAACAGATTTGCTGATGTTGAACAGCTGGCATCTGCAACATTAATGCAAATATGTCATTTGTCATTGTTACATTTGTCCTGCTTTGGGTCATGGTTTAGATTAAAGGTGAAACTGTTACATTTTTGTTATCAGAAAGTTGTCTGTTCACAGAAAAAAGCCCACAGGTGGTATTTCAAGATTGGTTTAAAAAAAACATTTGTTTCAAGACATTTTTGGAGATTTTTTTTTTCAAAAGCCGTAGACCAACTTGTCACGAACAGTTGCAGCTTGGTGAGATACTCAAGATCTGAAGACCAGTCGTAATGCATTGTTTGCCTTCTACATTGTCTACCCTCCTTCCCTTACAATTCTAATACAAACACTGGGCAAGATGAGAGGGAAGCAAAGCTCAAGTCTATAAGGTCAAATCTTTGGGTTCATGGACCCCGAGGAGGTAAATTGATTGTTGGGTGTTAGGGGAAGGGTAGAAAGAAGGCATTTAACTGCTGTCAAACAAACTCTGGCCCTTCAGGGCAAAGCAGGCAACATATTGTTTGACATCATTTCCACAGTTTTGTGTTCTCCAATCCTCCTCTGTTCAATGGGGTGAGACCCCTCTGCTTCTGTTACAATTAACCCATTAGAAGAGGCCTTTCATTTGCAAGTGATTCCACAATCCCTGGCGAACCCCAATAAAACTATTTTGATCGAAGACACGGTGGCCTGCAGACATTTTGTGGATAAAAAGGGAAAGCACAAAACTAGCACATTTTGTTTAACTAAAACAACATTAGCCACATAGCCAGTCTCATTATTTAACAAAAACTTATTGTTTCTAGTGTATATATGTCTCATACCGCCTGCAATAAAAAATAAATGACTCTTACCCTTGGTGAAAAACATAAAAGTATTTAAAAATTGACCCCTAGGGTCTGCTTTGTCTGTGGCTGGAGGCATTATTATACCCTGGTTGTCACAAAGTACCCCCTCAGGTCATTACTCCCGGGCAGCCACAGACCTTTTGGCAGACAGAAGCTCCATTATCTGGGACACAGAAAGGCATGAGCATAGCAAAGAGGAGAGGGGAATGAGAGGAACGAACTGGCCACAGATCTGAGGAAACAGAGATGTAGCAGGAGAGGGCACCATTCTGATGTGATGATTTCTGGGTCTTTGCCCGGGCCTGGAAGCTGCCCATTTCAGACAGGTTATGGTGATCGCTGGCACGTGCTGGCACAGAAATAACTGAGGCAATCAGGACCATAATTGTAGATTTTTTTCATCTGCTTTTTTATTTGATGCATAAATTCTCTTTAGTTAAATTGTTTCATTCTTGCCTTTTCCAGCTCATTGGGGTGCAGATGAGAGTGATATGCTTTTTGTGTACTATAAATCAAAGCAAAAACTGACTGTAAAATACATCAATATTACTATTTTGAGGCAGAACAAAGAAACGTGTCACAACAAACAGGCATCAAAATGCTGGGTGACCAAAGTATGCTAAAAAGGATACATTACCTTTTCTGGGGAAAGTCACAGGATACATAGTGCTGCCCGTTATACAGTGCTGCCTAGTGTTTCATTAGTAGTTTATTGATGTGTTCCACTAAAGAAAGCTGGACTAACTCTAACGTGCAGGTTACATTAAAGACCTTCCTTTGTGATAAGCAGGGATTTTCCATTCTCAAATTTAGTGTAAGAAACTAAAACAGCCGAACGACACTCGTCCAACAGATAAGGAAGATTTAGGGCTGAAGGATAAAAAGTTTGACCATTCAAGACCCTTCGATTCACCAGATAGAGCTTTAGGGATTAAATGGCTTCAGGACATGTCTAAAGGAGTCCCCATAAATTAGTGTTTTGTTTTGCTTATCAAATGTTTTGGCGGGAAAACTAAACAACAATTAAAAGCTTAACATTTTTAGAAGGAATGCTTACTACCCCTCGCTTTTTATGTAGGATTCTTAAACTAAAGGGCCTGCCACATTGTAACATTTAAACTAGTAGTTCCAAACCCATTTTCCTCACAGACCCCCTTTCTTACTTCTAAGCCAAGCTGGAATACCTCAAATGCCAATCTCTCGCTACTTCCCACCTCTCCCAAAGACACGTTAAGCCTTTTCTTGTGGCCAGCCTACGGCACACCTGTGCCATAATCCTGCTGTCAAATCAGCATCTTGATATGCCACACCTGCGAGGTGGGATGGATTGTCTCCGCAAAGGAGAAGCAGGGGCGGACTGGCCATTGGGAGTACCGGGACTTTTCCCAGTGGCCCGGTGCATCATTGGACCGATGTACACAGCGACGGAAAAAAAGTTGTGTAGTTGCACTCAATGCCAGTAGATGGCAATAATGCACCAATTTATTGTTTACCAAACACCGACAAGGGCTGAAGAAGAAGAAAAGTTTGCTAAAGAAGAAGAGGAATAAGTAAGAAGAAGAAAACGAATAATAAAAATAAGAAGAGCAAAAATGGAGGATAAACGTAGGGGAGGAGAACAAAAATTGAGAGAAAAGAAAAACCATCTACAAGCAAATTCGTCCAAGGTTCAGAAAC
>NW_013952786.1:451476-456667 GCF_001266775.1 Austrofundulus limnaeus
GAATTAAGGCCTAATATACAATAACAGTATATTGGAATGAAAAAATTGTTTAAATTCACACAGTTCATGTGCTGGAAAAAGAAAATGATACCCCATAACTATAATAATGTTATTTTTGGGAGGTAAAATCAAAATGAGTCAAAAATGACCATGTGGAACTCTGAGGGTCAGCTAACTGCTGCTCTGCTATCTTAATAACTTGACTAACTCCTCAACATTACATCCTTAGATTTTGTACAGTGCCCTGAGATGATGTTTGTTGTTTCCGCCTCCATCGGCCTCCAACATTTGCAGACATCATCTGCCAGCCCAGCCCTTGAATGGGCCAGTCAGGTACTAAATTTCTGGGCCACTTTTTTTCCCTCAATCTGCCCCTAAGGAGAAACGCACCCTAACACAGATTTACACAAATTTCTGAACAACATTTGAAAGAAGAAGGTCTATTTTTTACATAGAAAACATTTTAGATCTTTGAGTTCAACTTATAATAGATGGGAGCAAAAACAAAAGTGTTGCATTTATATTTTTGTTCAGTGTAAGTAACTGATTAAATTAATCCGGTTTCATGAATAAATGAATTGTTATGCTGAATACCATCAGCAAAACAATGAAGTTTTATCCCATACTGCCCAATATCCTTACCTAATGGAAACATGGAAAGTAAAGAAGACTGGTCCAAGCACTGAACCCTGAAGAACTCCATGACTAACTCTGGTGTATGAATAAGACATATTATTAACATGAGTAAATTAGAATATACAGTATCAGATACATATTATTTTATTCAATTTAGAGTTGTTCCTGTAATTTCAATGTCATCTTCAAGCCTCCCTAATAGAATATTGTGAGGGTCCTCAAAAGGACTACTGGCTCTGACAAGGAAAGGTACTAAACATCTAATAAAAACATACAAAAGAAGATGATATTGTACCTAACTTAGTAGTCTGTCTAATATTAATACTGTACACAATAAAGTTGGCAGTTATAAAAAAAGTACCTTTAAAATAATTGTTCTTGAGGGTTTCTACAGGTTGCAATAAAATAGTTAGTGAAAGTATTTCAGTGAGAAAAGGGTTTAATGACCATAAAATATAGCTGAGATTAAAGCCAGTAACGTGCATGCAATCTGTGCATGACAATCTGTTATAAAATTTATGCAAATTTGTCAGCATGAAGTGTGAGAAATCTCATTTTAGCAAATGCAGAAGGCAGATTTTTCTGCAGTTACTCATTCATTACCTCTTGTGTTTAAAGACATGCAGTGGGTCCTCAATGAGTTTTACTCCCTGTTGCCGGGCATCACATGTGCTCGTCAGACCGCCAATCAAACATGACAAGGTATTTACACTCACTGGCTGAGATGAAAGGATGAGAGTCTATCACTCAGGCCCCCTTTTCACCTAAGAGGATGAAACAAAGACAGACATAGCTGGAAAAGGCCTGTAAATTTTCAAAATCTGGGCTGTCTCAGATGCTTCCTTGCTTTCTGGCAGTCATGCTGACATGCACGCAGACTGTAAACTGGTGTGTGTGTGTGTGTGTGTGTGTGTGTGTGTGTGTGTGTGTGTGTGTGTGTGTGTGTGTGCAGAGTTACAGCAAAAACACAGGCACACTGTTCCCATGCCGCAGCACGGCCCTTTGATGTTCAAGGTGCAGAATCAGTTGTGCATGTCTGTCCTCTCAAATCATTTTCAGCACCAGGAGTAAAACATGGAAACAAAGGCAAGCAACATATTCAGAAAGTGTCAAGCGACACATCTGGTGGTTCTCGGCTGTTGGATGATTTTGACACATGATCCTCTTCACTCAGTTAAGATGCAGGACAGGCTCATTTTCAGTGGCTGCTACAGAGGGTGAAAGGTTTTCTGGCATCAAACATCTATAAGCAAAATTAATGTCAACAAAAACCATCACATTCCTTGAAGGAACTTGTAACATCTTTTAACGCCACAGTTTTAGATTACGATTAAGAATGTCAGAATTGTAGCTGTTTTGGTCAAACCATGGAATAATGGTTATGTGTAATCTCATGCAATGTGTTCTGAATGGCCCTCGACTACTAACACATCAAATTGTAGCTCCATATCTGTGAAATTAACAATTAAAATCATTTTTGTTTTGGCTAATGTCAATCTACTGTGGCAGCCATTTTGAATCAGACTCTTGTGCAATCCGTTTGTACTTAGAATATATTTTGGAGATCAGTCAGCCACTACCACACCAAATGGTTTGTCAAAAATCTGTGAACTTACCTGAGTTCTAGTCTTATTAATGTATTTAAGGTCAGTTGGATGTAACATCTATCTTAGTTAAGTTTGACTCCAAAAATTAATCCGTTACAGATGTACATGTAAAGATTACTTTCTGAAAGTTTCATAAAATTTCATTCTTCATTAAATATTTTGCTAAAAGACAAATTCCAATTCTTATATATTTTATGCAATAAGTAGTGTTCAGTGTAGCCTATGTGTTATCAATAATTCTCAGCTACAACCACACCTAATTTTACCACCATAAATATGAAACTGACTGAATATTAGGGTTGGGCATAATTGTATCGTGTGCAATTAATCGTCAGAAAAACATTAATCGATAATTTTTTGGTACTTGACGATTAATACGATTAATGCCACCAGGCAGACTGACTGGATATTTCCCCACTTGGTGCTCCTCTCCGCTTCAAATCTGATGAACATTTAAACAAAAGTTCTGTAATTTATTTATCTATCAACACAATTTAAAATTTGAAATATAGCCTGAAGTCTGATTTTGACACAATTTGGAAAATATTTTTATGAAGCGCAAATCTTTCCCACTAAATTGGTCATGTGACTAGGACATAAGGGCGTCCAGGGACTCCAGAGGATTAATCGTCAAATTAATCGTTGTCAGCTAAATACCACAATTAATCATGATTAATTATTTTGCCAATATCGACCAACCCTACTGAATATTAGCCATTTTTGTGTTTTCTGAAGACACTTAACTCTGGCAGCCATCTTGATTTGGGTTGACCTCTGATGGCCTGGTCCCAATACTCCCACTTCCATCTTTGTGTTCTTCAAATGCACATTCCCACTGAAGGGTTCAAGTATGTCCCAATTCTTCAGAGTGGTCTTTTGCCCCACCCCCTCTGTGCCCTTGATCCACACTTCGACTAAGACTGCACCCAAGAGGACTTCAGCGAAGCATATTACCCACAATTCATCGTTGTAGGTGACGTTTTGAATTAAAGGCAGAAATATGGCATTGTCCATTGAGCACCAGTCTAATGGTGGCGGTAATGCACTTAAATTAGTCTGCCAACCACCAATAAAATCAAAGGAAGAAGAAGAACTTTCACTAAGTCTTCTTTGGTTCAGGCACTTTCTTCTCCTAAAAACAATTGTTTGAAGTTGTACTGTCATTTTTTAGCAGTATAAACGCAAAACAGTGACATGTCCTGCCAATTTGATGCTGCAGTTATGACGCAGAGGTGCAAGTCAATGACATAACCCATACTGTCCCAATTCTCCAATTTTTGCACGCTTGTAACCTGTGCCATTGAACCCTATGTGCACTTCGACTGAGTGGGGCTTTAGGGTGTAGTGTGAGTATTGAGACCGGGCCAATTATTGAGGTATTTCCAATAATTATATAAAGAAAGTTTCAATAAAATCCATCATGGGATATGAAGTGGCTACAATTTTATTTCTCAAAATGATCTTTGTTTAAAACTGAGGCATGAATGACAAGGGACATGCACCTCTTCCAGTAATGTTAGGCATTTAATTTATTTCAGCATTTTGCCAATGTAAAACCCAAATTAGTTCGCCAAATGTTAACTTTTAATGACAAGAGACTAAAAATAAATAATAATAATAATAATAATAAATACATAAAATCTCACTAGAAAATATTATCAATAAGGGAATAAGGGAGGTAAACAGTATAGAAAAAGGTTAGATAAAAAAACAGCAATGTCTGTTATAGCAAATGTACTAGTTGTGTTTTTTTTTAAATTAGGTAATTAAATGAGTCTTTCTGTCTGCATCAGGTCATCTCATGTCAACGTTCTCACACACTGGAACAGTGTTTTAAACAGCCAAATGCACAAAACAATACAAAAGAGAAAGCATGAGATTGCTTTCAATGAAAATAGCCCCCCAAAATGAACAAGTATAGATGTTTCATGTTTCATGTGTTTGATCAGAGACTATAATTAATGACATCACTTTTTGCAGGTCATCTTCAGTTTATTGTCTGTTATAATTAAATACTTGATGCCTGTAAGTGTGTATTTATAATATGATTCTAACCCATTTTCAAAAGATGAAGGTGGATGATTATGTTTTTTATGTGTCTGTGTATAACCTAAACATAACACATAACATTAATTTCATTAAGCATTAAAACTGTCATTTTCAATATAAAGTTATAATTATTAGAATTGTTGTCCCTCAGGGATATATAAAGTATTTATTTATTCATTCAAGATGATTTCAGTTAAAAACACCAGCATAAAAGTGGCAGGTGATATGCATTCTTTCAAGGTATGCTAAGCCTTTGATTTGTTCTCTGCAGATCACCTTGCACCGAGGATGGCTTCAGGTACTAGAGTACCAGCAAATATACGAGTACAGAAAACTGTGGTGTGTGTGTGTTTTAATACATCTTTTCAAATTGATGCGTAAATAAATTTGACAATTATTGGCTAGGAAGAAACTTTCTGAATAAACATGTTTATGGTAAGTCCTATCACTTGGCAGTTGATCATCATGATCACGTCCACATTTTCCCAGAAGGTGGCATATTTATTAGTATGCAACAGATGGGACATACTCGTTTGCCTTGCTAAGGCCTGTGAAATTGGTCTTTTGGCGGCAGTATAAATATGATGGAGTGTAGCCTATAAGAGGCACGGCATGCCACACAAGGACAAAAAGTCCAAATGAGCAGCAAAAGTCGCGGCGTCGCTGCTTTACTACGGTGCCACCGGTGATTGATCTACATCCTGCAGAGCCACTATATGGAACAAAGTATAAAGTCTATAATTTAGTTGGAAAACAATGCATGCGACCGTCTGCATGTGCACCCATTTCAACATAAGCATTCCCTGGTGCAGATAGATCATTAAACTACCAGGCGCTGCAATATGGTGCAGTCAATGTCACTGAAAAGATGGGACAATAAAGTGAGGTGGTGGTTGGTG
>NW_013952786.1:457667-459940 GCF_001266775.1 Austrofundulus limnaeus
CAGGGAGAGAGCATGTATTAATGTCACATAGGCTTTAGCCTGCTTCCTTAAGCTCTGCAAAGAGTCAGCCAAGCCAATTTCCATTATCATATTGATTGAAATAGTTCATCATAGTGTAATTTTAGGTTTATCGCCACCCGGTTGGGAATAAGACCAAAGCATTATCTGACAAAAGCTATTGTTCTAGGGGACGTTTCGCTGTTCCAGTTCATTGATGGAGTTGATTAAGTTTAAATGAAGCAGACACTGGATAAAAGTGAGGGTATTGACCAGCCAGCGTTGTGGCTTGCTTGAAAAAGCCCGATACACGAGGAAAAAGCAAGATTTGCTAAATGCTCTAATCTTCAATCAAATCTAACATCAATACAGACAAAGTTTGGTAATGAGAGATTCAATGAAGCATGCAGTAGAGAGAATTAATCCCCTCCCCGCCTAAACTGAGTTCAACTTTGAAGCTTGCTCCGTAGGACAGATAGTTATCTAAATGCTAAATAAGTAACGAATTGTACTTTTCACGGCATACTAATCATTTGTTCATTTGGTCTCCATTGTCTGTTCTCACCCACTCGCCTTGTTGATCCGGTGATTAGATCAACTCTGGCTGGAGGAGGAGACTGGAATAATGAAGATCTGATGCAAGGCGGCCCATGATGTTCAGAATATCTGACAGATCTGTGCACTGGTACAATTCAGACTGGGAAATTAACAAAATAAAAAAAATCTTTTTAAATGTACTTTTGTATTGTACAAATGTTTTGTTTCTTCATTGTGTTTTTTAACCAATTTATTGAATCTGGCTTTTGGTACCTGTATTTTGATACATTTTAAATTGTTTACCTTTTATTTACAATTTTTATCTTATAAAAATATTGAGCACTTTATTCCAGGAAAAACTTTGTGCTTTTTAGGTTTTACTTGAGCACATTAATTTAATTTTTAACTTTTAGAAACATTATTTTAATTTTTTTTTTAATTCAAAATGTAGCTTTTACCTACTGTTATTCTGGTTGTAGCTGTTCTGTTGATTTTAACTTGCAGCTACTGTTTTGCTCATTTTAGCTTTTAGCCACTGTTTGTTAATGTTAGCTTTGAGTTACTATTAATCTGTTTTTAGCTTTTTTTAAATTTGTAGACAGGTTTATCTTCTAGTAACTGTTCTTCTGGTTTTAGCTTTTAGCTTTGGCATTAAACAAATAAAACAAAAGTTTTACTTAGTTGTTGACTTCAATGTACTGCTTTGCTAGTATTAACTTTTGTTTGGATTGTTTTGACTTCTTTATAAACCTTCTGCCATTTCTGACACTCCCACTTCAGCATGTCTTCACAACAATGCTTCGGAGGAGGGCTCTGTGCTCTGGGGACTGAGCTCCAGGGAGGAGCTTTGTCTAAATAGGCGGAGCTTTGTACCAGCAAGTGTTTAGGCAGCCCCACATGGCTACCACAGGAGATTCAAGGATTTTTCAAACATGTGTGAATGAGTCAAAGCACCACTCTGGAGATGTTTTTGATGAGAGTACATACATTACAACATGACAAAGTTCAGAAAATTCAATTTTGAATACCCCTCCCCCACCCTCCAGCCCACCCACAACAATTCAGTTCAACTTCTTCAATGAATTTCAGCTAAGTCATTCAGCAAAATGTTCGTTCCAGAAATACAAGTTGTGATGAGTTTAAAGCTCACTAGCACACAGAAGATAAGACCTTTTCAGGTAATAAGCTGATAACCAAACTAGATATCTTAGATTATATGTAATGATGTAACAAAAACAAGGCATTTAAATTAAATTTAAGCTACAGCTGTCCACATAAACTTTTACCATATTAGCCTCTACAGTATTTCTACATACAGTGCATCTGTGTGCAGCTAACAGCACTGTGGCATTTTCATACTTGACTGTCCACACAGATTCCAAGACTCACTTTTAGATAATTCATCAACAAAACATATTATTTGCATTTAATCTTATCTGTAAACAGTAATTGTTTTGTGATGAAATTTTCTGTTATTTGAAACTAATATTGGACAATCAGTGATAAATCAACATATTGCATATCTAAAAGCTGACTTTAAAGGTATTTATTGCCATGTCTTGAAGACCACTGTTTAATGTAAAAAATAATCTGCTTGTTTTTTTCTGATATCAGTAAATATGTCATTAAATTCAACATTTGTAAGCAAAATTGGTGAAATGCTGCAGAGTACCACTGTTTACCTACAACTAATGTTTATCTGTGCACAATTTTAATGTTGTGGTGTAGTTATATATATA
>NW_013952786.1:460940-466381 GCF_001266775.1 Austrofundulus limnaeus
ATATATATATATATGCTCATATTAAAACTTAAACTAGAGTTGTGAAAACGTTGAAATGGTAAACTCATCGGTCTAGAAAAGTTTTCCAAAAGCCACATGTTGAAGGTTGAGCTCAGTTTTTATAGCACTTATCACACTGCTTGTTCCGAAATGTTACTCTTGATAGCGATCTTACTTGTTCTTTTCTTTGTTAATTTTCAGATAAAGATTCACTTTTATTCGTTTTTCCACTAAAACTTCTAAAAAAAATCTACACTTTTCAATTCCATTGTATTTGTTTATAAGCTTTGTTTAATGCAGGTCAATCATTTCCACCAATCTTCTAAATGGATTTAGGCTAATTTTTTAGCCAAGTGTTTTGTTGACATTAAGTGTATGCTCACATTTTAAAACACTACATTGCCAAAAATATTATTTTTTCTTTTTTTTAACGGTGGCATTTGGAAATTTACGAAGGACCAAAAAAATTTGTTTTAAAATGTAAGTTTAGCATCTTAGCTGATTGAATTTTTGCTGCAATGAGATGTTAAATAAAGTGCAGTTACAAGTACTGACACTGGAGCTAAACCCAAATTATTAATGCTTTTTTATTCATTTACATGTAATGTTTTTCTAATAAAACAAATTTTTAAGTTATATCATGAATAAACAATTGAAGGGTTAGGGTTTGGGCCACAGTCTACATGGGCTTAAACCCATGAACTGACACACATGCTACATGTGCTAGCTTGTGCGATTATGAAGTTCTTGTGCAATTAGAAACAAATAAATTATCTAACCTGCTTGTTAGGTCCAGCATTTACATTTAATCTCACCTCTTGACAGACTCGATATTTTCAACTGAATGAGGTGTGGGTCAATGAGGAAGAGTTCTAGCCTCCACCTGAAGGGGGCAGTAATGTTATAAAGAACAGATCAAACGTGCAGTCAGGTGAAAGTGCAACCATGAGTTCATTGAAAGGAAGCTGCATTTAGCAAACTTGATATTTTTCTGTCACTTGCCTCACACACGTTCTCTCTTCCTCAGAGTCGGATCACAGACAGGCAGCCAGCAGTTTGCTCACTTTAAAGCAGAGATCAGTCCAGACTGTGTAAGTTTTGTTGTGTTTGTGCTCTGTCGGCATATTTAAGTTTAGAATTTGGTGGGCCACCCTAAAATTTTCACTGGGCCCATCTGGCCACCCCAAAATTTTCACTGGGCCCATCTGGCCACCCCATGAACATTTTTCTAGGGGCGCTACTGGTTACTGGTAATATATAGGTTTAGGTGCAGGTCATGGTTAGGCTAGAGAAATGAATGGAAGGCAATGCAATGTTGTGATAAGAATAAAAATACAAACTCGTGTGTGGGTGTGCCTGAGTTGCCAAACACATCAAATTTGTGTTTATCATATTAGATAGTACTCGTATTATTTTATTTTCCTCTCTAACATCTATAAAAAGCTTTTCTGAGTATCTAACCCGTTGGGTCTCAGGCGGACGAAAGGTATCAGTCTGTCTTGAAATCCACTTTTTATTTTAAGATGCCACCTCATTATTTACATTTACTGTTTGCAGGATGACGGTAAATGTTGTCAACTGCGCGCTGAGAGGATTTTTTTTTTTGTGTGTGTGTGTGTTTTGTTTTTTTGACGCTGCCTCTCTTTTTCCTGCTTATTGTTGAGAGCTGAGCTATGGGACATGAAGCCTGAGCCGTGTGTTGTCAGAATCCCATCTAATCTGCATGTTTGTTTCTTAAACAGGGCATGTTCACTTATCCCCCTTATTTCTCAGCGAATCGACAGGAGATGCAACCCGGGAGAAGAGCAATAAAACAAACTCTTGCTCTCAAAGGTGCACGTGGATTTGTACCACCGCATTTTGCCTGTTAGCTGCACATCCTCTGTCTTTTCATCTGTCAGTTATTCCCCCTCATGTTTTGTCATTTGCTCTGTATATTCATTTGTCGCCTGATATAAAAAGTATAAATATATATGTTTATATATATATATGATTTTTTTTCCCAGTGCCTGGCTGCAGACACCTGGGGTTGTAATTAAATCTCCCCCTCTCTAAAGCAACAAAGGCAAAGAGATTTTTTTTACATTTTTCTTCTTGCTCTGAGGTGTTTGATTCCTGATGTGATGTTTCAGTTAATCCATGAGGCTCCTGGAGACGTGAGCATCCTGAGAGCAGAGTTAGAGAGCTTTCAGTGGCCGCAGCAAATTAGGTTAAATAAATAAACTAATAAAAGGGAAAATAATGCCTACAGCATTCCTTGAAGGAATGTGTATCACCTGCTGCTTTTAATGCCAGAGTTTTACAAATAATACCATTTTATGTTGAGAAACGACAGCCGTTTTTAACAATGTTGTGGAAAATCTTGTGCAAAATTGAGAGCTCTCACATTACCCGATAGGGCTCTGAGTATGTGTCGAAGACAACTCTCAGCTACTACCACATCAAATTTCAGCTCAATATTTGTAAATTGAACAAAGATCTTGTCATTTTCGTGTTAGACAAAATCAACAAACTGTGGCGTTCATCTTCAGATTAACTGCTAAAGACAGTCAATTGTAGATGGATCTCCAATGGTTTTTCTAAAAGTCTAATTAAAATCCATTAAATATTTTACTAAACAAAGTAAGTTCAAAAAAGGCTGCCAAAAATCAGCCTAATTACAAAAATTTAAATAAAGATCTTGTGCAATCTGTTAGCGCTCATCCTGTATTTGTTAGCGATGATGCTAGTTACCACTGCTCCAGACTTTAGCTGTCAGAATACGTGTAAGTTGTTTTTTTTTTTTAGTTCAGTTAGCAGCAGTAGCCTCATTGCAGAGCTATTAAACTAAATTGCTCAGGGGGCACAGTTCAGTCCTGATAATAGGGGAAACACTTTTATATAAAGAAACAAAATTATCTTTTACTTTTTAAATGTGTTAAATTTCTTTATTTTGTTGTGTTAAATCATACATTTAAAATTTACAATTGATTAAAAAATGTAGTAATTAAAGTTACAAATATTTTTTATTGAGGTCACTCGCGGGCTGGATGGGGCCCGTGGGCCTCCAGTTGAATAGCCCTGCCATATTGTATCAGATTAGCTTCTAAAGTTAATCAGTTTTAGGCATACAACCAATGGTAACTTTTAAAAATTTCATTAAAATTCATCCTTTGACTAATGAAATATTTTGCTAACAGAACAATGACCACAATTAAATATATGCAAATTATTATTAAAGGCACAAACGAGTCCTCAGAGGAAGATCTGCACACCATTAGTTTAAAAAAAGTTGCAGATTAGTTCTACTTCTGGCAATTTATGTCAGTGAACATCAGTGGCTTTCAGGACCTGAATCAGTCATTTTTTCAAATAAACACGCTGAAGTAAAACATTAATTAAACGTAGCCTCTAATTCTACAGTGTTTAACTAATGAGTGGCTTTTATTTTCTAAAAAAAACCCTCAATTTCCTGCAATTACCTGCCGCTGCTCTCCCTGGTTCCAGCAAAGCTGTGCTGCGATCCCCGCTGCTTTCAGAACGAGCAGCGCCCCCTGCTGTCCGCAGCTCAAACTGCACTGATGGCATCCGCGCAAAAAAAAAAAAAAAAAAAAAAAGCTCGTGGGCCAAAACGGTTTTTAAAAACCCACAGAGCCGTTTCACACCCCCGTGATTAATGGAGTCAAACACCTATTGCTTGTTTGTTTGGCTTGTTTGTTTCCTAATGAATGATTGGAGAATTTAAAGCATCTGGTTGTCTTATTTCCCCTTAAAGATAAACTACAAAAAAATAGAGAGAGGAGAGAAAACCCGCTCCAGTAGTGCTGCTATATGGTGGATCATGACACTTCCCAGTTAAATTAATAATAATAATAATAATAATAATAATAATAATAATTGTTTTCCAGACATATTCTCACTCTAAATCCTGTGTGACTCGTGATTTCTGGCTCATATTCTGCATTTCTCCCCTCATCTAAATCAAAAAAGCTTCATGTGCGCCTTGTCAAGCTTCCAGTTTAGTGATGCAAAAGAAGAGGAAGCGAGAGGAAGAGGAGGAGGGGGGAAAGGAGGTCAGTCTGAGCCCGGCGGGATGCAGGGCAGCTGCTCCCAGACCAGTCACACCTACTGCAGCTCGGCTCCTGCAGGCAGCCGCTCTGCGGAGTAATTAATAGGAAATAATGATGCTGCCGGAGGTGCGGAGCCGCCATCAAGGACGACGCGTTGGACGCTTTATCTTCTCTCTGCTCACTGAAAATGGCACGTGGCGCTTTCATTTTTATTATTATTATTTTATAATAATGGAGAATTTAATGATGATTAAAAAAAACTAAAATAAATAAATAAAAAAAGCAAGGGTGTCATCTCTGGAACGCGCTCCTTGCAGTTTAAAGGATCATATTTGCGCCATGACGCACTCGTCTGCCCAATTAGCCGGAACAATTATTGCAACTTTGACTTTAATTACATCTCAATTTGAAGCCTCGCTGCTGGTGCAGGATGCAGTGATTAAAAGCCTCTCGTGCCCCCGTGTGCCTTTAGGGCAGCGCGTGATTAGGACCTGTCAGCTGCTGGAGTGAACAGAGCCAGCCATGCGTGTTGTGCAACATGACCCGCTGCTGTTAAACCTTGTCAACATATTAACCTGAATTCCCCAGTCGTTATGGACTGAATTGCCTACATAAAGAGGGGGGAAACTGCGCACATATGTATTTGTAATTGAAAATAATATTTATGGAGGCCGGCGTGACGTCACACGCGTCCCAGGGCCCTGGTTGAGACAATGAAGCTTGGATGAAAAATAAAAGGGACAAGCTGCTGCAGGATCGTTTATTTTATTTTATTCTCTTTTAGTTTTCATTTGTTTAGTTTAAAACCAACTCATAAATGCAGCAAATAAAAAAAAGGGGGAAATATTCCCTTTTTGGAGCAAACAGATTTGGGGAGAAGGATGAAGGTTTCTGGTCATTGCATGCAGACAAACAAGAATAAAGAGTTTTGACAAGGGGAGAAAGGATGTTTTGGAAGGGCCAAAAGGTTCATCTGAAGCACATTTGATCCTTGTCAAAATATATTGATTCATGTTCTTTCAAGAGACAGTTGATGTCTTCCTTAATTTCTGACTGGCCATCTGGACTGACTGAGGGAAGCAGTTTTCTTTGGGGGTGATGATAAAATATGTCAGAAAGTCAATAATAACCATGAAGATGGTCCATTCTTTAAAAAAAAACACTATTTTTGTAGGATAAAATTTCACTGCAGAGTGTTTTACAGAAGGAAATGTCTGCACATGCTCATATAATGGTTACTGTGTGAGGTGTGTTGAACTCAGTCCACATGAGAATGGCCTTTTGATCACATAAAAGTTTTTATTTTTATTTTTTTATAGTATTATTAGTGTTTCAGGCTTGATCCAGAAACAGATTTTTGAGAATCCCTAAATATTTTTGTTTGTTTCCACC
>NW_013952787.1:0-4185 GCF_001266775.1 Austrofundulus limnaeus
GCACAAGCTTCAAACTTCAGCGTTGGCTGCGATTTTGACGCTGAAATCGCGTTCGGTGTGAACGCACCATTAAGGCTCCCACATACTTAGGCATACTGTGTGCGGTCTGAGCCACACGGACTCAGCCGCGCAGACTCAGCGCATATTGTCCATGGATGTTTGAGACTTCATACTCGAGTTTGCTGACTGCCTGACAAATTCTTTAATTTCAGTCACGATGTCAATGGCAAGGTGGAAGAGACAGTTTGCATTTTAGCTTAAAAACAACAAAAGGAAAAAAGAAAAAAACTACCTTACCCAGGATCTGACCTATTTCCTCCCACAAATTTGTTGCTCGCTGAAAGTCCTTGTATTCCTTCATTGACACATCATAAAATTTTCTAATCTCCTCCATGAGAAGCTCTTCGGAATTTGACTCCATTTCGTCCACAAATGACACCCATTCTCAACTTTATCAGCTTGGTGTCACATCCAAAACAGAACTCGCCAGTTTATTGTGCGACACCGCGGATGCGGATGTACAAAAATTATCTCTGCGTGGACCAGTACGGTGGACGGCCGCTTCGAGTCTGCACTGAGTCCGCCTTGAGTCCACGTGGACCTCCGCGGGGCCAAGTGTGCCCGAGTATATGGGGTCTTAAGATTCATCCACAACATTTAAGATTGGCACCTGTCAAATCAAGCTCAAATAATTTTTGTGTTGGTAGTGGCAGCCATCAGGTTGACTGCAAAAGTTGGTAGAAGTAGACTCAATGACTTTTTTCTTAGTTTAAAAAAATAATTTCTATTGTTTCATGAGATAGTTTCCTGACAAACCAATATACACACCCGTATTGTGGTAGGTGATAATAATGCTTACAGGTGTTTTCTGTTAGCAGGAAACACTGAGATGTTGGAGACAGGGGAGTCCAAGCTCTTCTAACACTTTCTTTGTCTGCAGAAAGTTGTCAGTCTCTCCGCCCATCTGTTTTTCTTTTAGCCACTGATTCTTCTTGGGTTTGCAGGGAGTGCAAGTGCCTTTTTCCAGCAGCCACTGTTCGACAAGCAGGAAACACTCTGAACAGGTCACTTGTACATCATAGAGACAAATTAAACAAACAACTCTCACCCAAACAAAGAGACAATTCAGAGAACTGTGCCACCCAGGAGAAAGTTATTATAAGAATAATATGAAAATGAGTCTACATCTAACAGGCCTGAGTCACTAACAGATAGTTAGCTTTAGACATAGTTCAACTATAAGGCCGACAGCTCATTACTTGTATTACAGTTTAGCTTTTTAAATGAATATATCAAACAATCAGTAAAGACTGTCAGATAATCATGAAGGCTGCAGAATCTGAAAGTCAAACTTTAAATAGGTATAACACCGACATCCTGTCATCTGCCTCCCATATCCTGTGTTAAAAAGAAAACTAAAATAAGTTAACTAAAATACCCTGGGTCAAAGAATATTAATCAGATATGTCTTTATAAATATTTCCTGTCAGTTTCGCTGTACAAGAATTAAAAGATCAAGTCAAAATATCTCTCTGCATTTGCCATTTTCATGTATCCCACTTGCACAGTTATGTTTCCTTAAGGAAAGAATTAAAAAACAAGTAGGTCCTCTGGACAGGTTCTTCTTTAATGAACTGTTTTGCCTCTCCTCCAAAGGACTTCTTCAGTCTCAAGTCTTCAGTCAGACTGAAGAAGTCTCTTGATCTTCAGACTGCTGTCATGTACAGAAATACTCAGATGACTCTGCAGTTATTGGGTGTATCAGAGATGGACAGAGAGCTGGTGAACCGCTTTGTGGCATGGTGTGGGAACAATTAATTCACCTTGAATGTGAACAAAACAAAGGAGACGATTGTAGATTTAAGGAGAAATAGTGTTAGATCAAACCCTATTTCCATCATGGGAGAAAAAGTGGAGATGATTGAGGAATATAAATACCTCGGTGTTCATCTGGACYACAGACTGGACTGGAGACTCAACAGTGAAGCAGTCTATAAGAAAGGACAGAGTAGGATTTCCCGCAGCGCATTATAAGCCTGGCGGGCTAAAAAGCTATCGTTATGACTCTCAGCGTGCAAAAAAGCAGTCATGGTCATCTAAAATCTCTTTAGAGTTCAACAATATGTTAAAAAAGTGGCGGCTGCAATTCGCTGGACCCACAGAAAAACACTCCGTCGTCTTTCTGTCCCAGCCGGCTGCAGGCAGCACAGGGCTCGGCTCTCTCTCCACACACATACAAGTAGCTAGGGATGGGTAACTTTAACGTTTGAATCAATTCGGTACCAATATCCGGTACCCGGGAATCGGTACCGGTACTTAACGGTACCAATTTTCGGTACTTTGTGTGTGTTGTTTTTTTTAATAATAAACTTATATATTTTTTAACATATTTATCAACATATAAAATTAACAAATATCAAGACAACATCCAACTCTTTGTATTGTAACATCAGTTGTGTAACTTATTTCTTTAAAGTGAAAACTCTTGAAAACAACAAGACTGTTTGTCTTATTGTACAAATTAAAATCCAGCTCCACGTGTTTCTATTGATGTCATTTCCCCTCTAGAAAAATTGTGTGATGGAAGATGGCGGAGGAGTGAGTCGTGTGTCGCGTGGGCTCCCGCTCCGACTTGTTCTGTTTGTGGTTCTCTACTAAATGTCCTTGCTATTTTGAGCATTTGGTCTGTCCGGACTCGACCCCTGAGTGATTCTTGCCTGGAAAAGTAGAAGAATGGCGACAAACTCGAGGAAAGGCAAACATTCCAGCTCTGCGGCTGTTGGGCCAGACGCTGCCTCGGAGCAGACTGCAGCTAAAACTGGATTTTCGGCGCCCCCTTCTCCCTCCCGCAGTGAGGTGGACGCACTCTCCTTGAAAGTCTGACATTCTTGCCGCTATAAAAACCGATCTCTCAGCTGTGATCAAATCCGAAATAAAGCGGCTTTGGCTGAAGAGTTTACTCTTATTAAAGGAGAGCTACAAGCGGTGAGAGCTGAAGTGGCTAACGGCACGATGCTACTTCGTGCTGACTTAGACCACCTGAAGCAGAGCGTTAAGGAGGTGGAGGATGGCCTGTCAACATGGTCTGATGAGGTGGTTTATCTGCGCACCACCGTTTTGGAACTGAAAGAAGAAGTCGATGGGTTCAAAAAGAAGTATGACGATATGGAAGGGCGCATGAGAAGGTGCAATATGCGGATTATTGGAGTTCCAGAGACGCCAGAATCCAGCTCCACTTCAGCAGTGGCTAAACTGCTAGCAGAGGTTSTHRAGATGGATAAAGAGCCACTGGTTGACCGAGCCCATCGCTCTCCAGGTGGAAACAGGTCAGGCGATAAACCGCGGGTTATTTTCGCTAAGCTGCACTATTATCGAGAATGTGTGGAAATATTACGTCGAGCGCGGACCCGCGGCCATCTTTGTTTTAAGGAGGCGCCGATCATCATCACATCTGACTACACGGCGGCTGTGGCCAGGGCTCGGGCGGCGTTTACGGAGGTGAGGAGGCTCCTTCGCAACCGACGAGATGTTCGCTATGGCTTGCTTTTTCCTGCACGGCTCCGCATCTCTCATGGGGAGGAAAACAAGGAATTCCTGGATGCCAATAAAGCAATGGACAATGTTAAAAAGAGGATCATCTCGGCGACGGACAACGAGGACCGGCGTTGACCGCAGGTCCAACTTTCATCGATCCATTATGACTGCCAGGTTGTAATGAACCTTCTAACTTTATGTCCCGCGTTATACCTTGATTTAATTTTAGACATTATTCTCAGGGACAACATTACGCTTTTTGTTCTATGTACGAGAGTTTCACAGGGGGTCTGTCCGGATCTTGGTTAGTGATTTATTTATCAGTGCTGCAAGGAGCATAAACAGTAATAATACTTTAAGGTAAGGGAACCCCTTTTTTAATTTTTTTTGTTATTGTTATTTAGTTGTGGCGGGAGTCCAGGCAGGTAGTTAAGCCCCCAAGTATAAGCACAAATGTGTGGATTTTTTGTTTGTTGGGTTCTCCGTGTTCTTTTTAGGAGAAAGGGGTGGGACTATATCGGATCTATTTGTTTTGAGAATGACTTTTTCAGGTCTTTTTTTTGTGATGGTTTGTGGATATTGTACTACAGTCCAATTGACCGTACATGAGCAGTTCTAATATTACCCAGTTAACTGTATGAGTTGGAATGT
>NW_013952787.1:6872-8347 GCF_001266775.1 Austrofundulus limnaeus
CGCCATTTCCGCCTTTTGGCCGTACGTTCACTTTTAGTATGGTTTCCACGCAATCCTTTATAAATGAGACCCCAGTTCCTTTCAAAATTAGCTCTGCCAAATTTAAATACCTTGGTATTTGGATTACTCACAGTCACAAAGATCTTTATACTGCAAACTTTCTGCCTCTCCTGGTGAACRTTAAGAAGGACATCGCTACATGGGCATCCCTGCCTCAATCCCTGGGGGGTAGAATCAACGTGATTAAAATGACAATATTGCCCACATTACTTTATCTATTTCAGAGCGTGCCAGTGTTACTCACCAGGACTTTCTTCACAAATTTAAATAGTGAATTGCCATCCTTTATTTGGAATAAAAAACATCCACGGATAGGCAGTAAGATGTTACAGTTACCCCATGGTCTTGYTGGCTTGTCACTCCCCAACTTTTTATARWYDTACTGGGCGGCCAACATTAGAGCCTTACTGTACTGGTTGAGAGACGACAACCCTCTTCCTACTTGGGTAAATCTAGAGAGGATATCAGTTACGGCGAGCTCTCTCTCTGCTTTACTTTGCTCCCGGGTACCGTTTAATCAACCTATCTCAACTTATACTTCTAATCCGGTTGTAACTCACACAATAAAAATCTGGAATCAGTGCAGGAGGTTGCTTAAAAGTACAGAATTATTATTGTCTGCTCCAGTYTCAAATAACCATATGTTTGCTCCTTCTCTAATGGACTCTGTTTTCAATACTTGGAGTTTAAAGGGAARAACTTCTCTAAATGATCTTTATATAGACAATAAGTTCGCCTCATTTGAACAGTTAGCACGGACTTTTGACATCCATAAGTCACAGTTCTTCAGGTATTTACAACTGAGACATTTTGTAATGTCAAGCTCTGGATGTTTTCCTCTACGCCCCCCAACTTCTCTTATAGATGAGATTCTGATGTGTAAGTCTGTAACAAAACGCTCTATGAGCAGAGTTTATTCTCTGCTCAGCTCATTTTCTTACTCCAATTTAGATTCTTTGAAGGGCAAGTGGGAGATGGACTTGGAGGAATCTATATCAGACACAGTTTGGCAAAAAATTATTCACAATATATATTCGTCCTCAGTATGTGTGAAACATGTTATAGTTCAATTCAAGGTAGTACATTGTCTACACTGGTTTAAGGACAGATTGTGCAAATTCAAAAAGGGCTTGGATCCGTCGTGTGATCACTGCGGACAATCTCCTGCCACACTTCTGCACACATTCTGGTCCTGTCCAAAGTTACATTGATATTGGTAAGGCATCTTTGACACCTTTTCAGGACTATTTGGACGAACTGTTCATCCATCACCACTCATTTCTCTTTTTGGGGTGGCTCCAGCAGAGGCTTCCCTCAATGAACATCAGAGGACAGTGTTAGCTTTCTGCTCTCTACTGGCTAGAAGATTTATTCTTCTTCGATGGAAGGATCCACATCCCCCAGTATATGGTCAT
>NW_013952787.1:8401-9685 GCF_001266775.1 Austrofundulus limnaeus
GTTTCATATTTCGTCCATGTTTTCAATTATTAGACTAACTTTGCCAATAAATAGTTTGAAAATATATTTTTTGCACCTTTTAGTTTTTAATATTAATTTGCAATATGGTCACCCAACACTTAACAAAAGCCTATATGTTGTCAGAAAGTTCAGTAAACAGATTATATGAAGCTGCTGCACACAAAGTTTCTGGGATCAGCTGACCTGCATCCAGAACGTGATTTGCTTAACTCTGGGTCGAACAGCAGGGTCCCAAAATTAAACAGTAAATAAACGGAGAAGCTAAACAACACAGTTAAATCGTTTTTGAAGCAAACACAGCAGGATAAACTTAAAGTATATGGACTTTGATGCGATCATCAGCCGGACATTGAGAGCAACAGATAGAATTTTGGGGAGAGTGCCGAGCTCGAGGCGCTAGACGCATGTGCTAGCCTTTTGTAATGTGAAGTCTGACTAAAGTTGGAAAAAAGAGCGCACGAGACACTTAATTTGGCTTACAATACAGACATTCTGACAAATAAGTAACTGTTCGTAACCTTACTTCAGCTTAGAAGGCAGAGAGTGTCGGTCTTTTCCACTTAGGTTCAGCTATCGGAGCATGAAGCTAATGTTTACTCATAATGCTAATGCTACACTTACTCTTTGGCGCTCAAGAGATAGAGGAGCCAAATGGCTGGCTTACTGCTGACAACTAGTGGTCAGAGGCTGAACTACAACATAAAAATGAACGGCTGGCAGGAAAGTTGACATTTTAAACCTTAATAAAAAATCGATACAGGGCTTTAGAATATCGATACAGTATCGGGAAATGAAATATCGCGACATTTCAGTGTATCGATATTTTCTTACTCCCCTACATAAAACATGATGACATTTTAAGGTACGCAAAAGAGGTCACTGACTCTTGACCTGAGAAGTATGTGGGACTTTAGAGGATAAGTTATTTTTCCAAGACAACATTAAAACACCTCTAATAAACCTGAGTAACATGTCTAAAATGGCTTGCTGGTTCAGAAAGCTGGTTTGAAACTCAAACAATATTCAAATATTAACACATTCCTGTTGTGATGGTTACACTTTTAAAGTTGGTGAGTCTCTTAACAGATACTGGAGCATATGGGAGCATGTAAAAGTCAGCTGTTAACTAGAGTTAGGCAACTGGATGAACATATTTGTCATCGTATATTGGAGTCCATTGGGCAATGGTTGGTTATTTATTTATTTATTTATTTATTTATTTATTTATTTATTTATTTATTTATTCATTTATTTATATTTGAT
>NW_013952787.1:9695-11888 GCF_001266775.1 Austrofundulus limnaeus
TCTCTCGGCTGGCCTGGGAACGCCTTGGGGTTCCCCCGGAGGAGCTGGAAGAAGTGGCTGGGGAGAGGGAGGGCTGGGCCTCCCTTCTGAAGCTGCTGCCCCCGCGACCCGACCCCGGATAGGCGGAAGAAAATGGATGGATGGATGGATGGATGGATAAATAGCATAAGACCAGCAGACAAACAGGAAACAGTTAACATATTAAAAGTTGGGAGTCAATTGGTCACAGATAAAAAGCAGATTTCCAATATATTCAATTAATTCTTTGTTTCCTCAGTTGCCGAACTTACTGGAAACTTTCAATTCGCCACTGCTGAATCAAGTACATTTATGATTTCTCACACTACAGCCTTTTCTTTGCTTCAAACTAATCAGATGGAGGTTATTTCCATTATTGACAAAATAACAAATAGCCATTCAAAGGATCTTTTTCATATAAATGCCGACATGCTAAAGAAACATAAAGATATTTTTGCAAGGCCACTTACTATGGAGCTAAATTGGGGTCATAAGTTTTGTTGAAAATAAAAAAAAATGAAACTGAAAAAAGATTTGAAAATGAAAAATAATTTTGTAACTGGAAAAACAATTTTGAAACTGAAAAAGTAATTTTGAAATTGAAAATATATATATTTAAAACTGAAAAACAATGCATTGCAATCTGGAAAAGTTTCAAACATCTTCTCTTTTCAGTTTCAACTATTTTTTCTGTTTAAATTTTTGTTTTTCAGTTTCAATTTTTTTTTTCAGTTTCAAAAATTTTTTTTCAGTTTCAACCTTTTTTTTTTCAGTTTCAGACTTATGACCCGATTTAACGTGGGGGGCGGGGCCTCAGATGACAGGCAGTGCAGAATCATGATTGACAGCTCAACATGGGCTGGACAAGGTCTTGCATTCAGGAACCACCAGCTATCAGTGGAATGTAGTCAGTCCAATAAATGGCTGTTATTAGAGGTTATCAATTCCAAACTGTCTGCAGACTGTCCTTCCTTTACATCATCTGTATGCCTGATAATATGCATTCAGGCTTAAGTGGGTTTAGCTTCTCCCCCGTGACGTGGAGCCCAGGCGGTCTGCCCGACTCGCTTTGACCGGGGGGAGGCACTCGATCTGCGGCATTGAGATCTAAGCTGTAGCCGGGGCTCGCTCCAGACATTGCTGCTAACAGACAGACCGCTGAGTTTTCTTGGTCTGCTCAGACGTGTTTCAAACTTTAATCAGCTGGTCTCTGGTGCGATTAACATTTCCTGAAACTATTGTTTTTATTTCTGTTTGACGATGGGAGATGGGAATATATTTAATCTTAGACAACCAAAATCCAACTATTAAACCAGCTGTCCGATTTGGTTCAAATTTCTGTCAGCAGTAGCTTCCTGAAGGTTTGTACTGCGAGGTGGAATTAGTTTATTTATTTTCATATTTTAAAGACAAAGGAGCCCTGCGACGGGGATTACTCTACTCCTCCATCCCGTCTCCTCTTCTGTTGTCCAGGAGGAGGATCGAGAGTAATTATCCGGGAATCGCTGGAGCTCCGCACGGCCAGCTRTCAACGTGTCCCCGCCTACAGGGCTTGATCTGCGGCCGAGTTTGGCCAAAATGTCCTTGTTGTTTCTTGAGCTTATATCTCAAAAATTACCAAACGGATTTCTATGAAAAGTTCAGGGAATGTTCAATACACCACAGAGAGCAGAAGATTAAATTTTAAAACATTTCAGAGCCTGAGCGCAGCTCCTAAGAACCTCTTCAGAGTAGCCGCTCAGAGTTCTTCTCCAGTGGTTCTTTGATCCGATAGAAGCGGTGTCATCAGTATCTGCGCAGCTGTCAAATCATTTAGAGCAGGGGTGTCAAAATTCATTTTCACCGAGGGCCACATGAGCGTAATTGTGGCCCTCGAAGGGCCACTTGTAATGAACTTTGATGTTTCATGTTTAACTTTGACTAAACAGAGTTTTAACATGTCAACACTCTTTTAAACACTGATAAGAACTAAGTGTATGACCTACTAAATCTAAAATAAATATGTAAATATTATTAAAAGTAAAACAAAGTTTTACTCACTGAAGAGTTTCTAGTGAGTAGCTGCATTATGGCAGATTTAGTTTATGTTTGATGATGACTTTAAAGTAGCTTATTTTCAATTAGTACTGTGCTATCCAACTAAATTGCTCAGTTTCTTCAAGCCAACGGCTCAGG
>NW_013952787.1:12308-13644 GCF_001266775.1 Austrofundulus limnaeus
TATTTTTCTGATATAAATCTGCTGTTTTACATGATTATTGAATGAAATTAATATAATTATTAATTTATTGTAAAAACATGACAGATAATCTGTGAAACAGATCCAGTTCAGCTGCTGTTTATCTATTAGTTTCTATGGAGGCTGTGAGCTGTTGACCTGTTTGGTCTGTTTCTGCTCCTCCATGCTGTCACAGACACTACCAGTGGACAGGATGGGTAGTGTTCTTATTCAAGTCTATGTTTGCTTACAGTAATGGTGTTTTCCATCTGGCAACCTTTTGACTGCTAAAACTTTAGATTTTGTTAATAAATATTTTAGAGAACTAAAGTCAGTCAGTGAAACTGTACTGTGGTTGTCAGTAATTATGTGTTTTAACCACTAAGGAGAGGTGTGATTTATTAAGAGAGGATGATAAATCACTCAGTAGACCTCTAAAAAATGTGTCCCCCTCTCTTCTGAGATGATTGTTACACCCTTGAGTGAAGGCACCAGCAAAATGTCTGGTTTTCTCCTGCTTTTGTTAAACTGTCTGTTGGAGCTCTTGCACTGCACAGAGGCTGCCTGTCACTGTGAACGTGAGTTGAGATCTTCTCCTCATTGGTCAGTCAGCATGAGGTGGGTCAGGTGACTGAGAGGGTTGCCTTATGTCAAGCATCGCTTTTGTGAAAATGGAGGACACTACCCTAATCTCAATATAGTGGGTCATGTTTACCAGATTATACTGATGTGTTTTTATAGCATCATGTGAAGGAGTGTCCTTGGCAAGAGGACATAGTGTATTTGTAGTTCTATGAGCATTTGTACATCAAAATATACTTAGAATTTGAAGTATTGAGTATATTTACTATATATTGCAATAATTTACTCTGTATGTTGCCAGACTGGTAATCCTGGGGTCGTGATGATGGGGCCCTTGAATATTGTTGCCCAGGGTACTGCCAAGTGTTAATACGGCCCTGCCTAATAGAGTGCTGTGTGAATGGGTAAATGAGGACACAGATTGTAGTGTAAAGCACTTTGAGCATCCTGGATGGATAGAAAGGTGCTATATAAGTATAGTCTGTTTACCATTTACCATTTTAGGTATTATTAAAGAACTTGATGGAATGAAATTTTGTTATGAAACAAGTAAAAATAAAAATATGAAGATAAATAGTGTAGGGGTCACCTCGAGTGAAGAAACAGGAGTTAATGCCTCAAAGCAGGTCTCGCACAGGCCTGAGAGAAAGGCAGGAACGCTGGACTCTTATTTTAGGCCATGATGGGTCATTTCATGATTCAGAATGTTTATGCATTTGTTAATCATAATAACGACATGTCACAGAGAATATAGAAT
>NW_013952787.1:19190-23904 GCF_001266775.1 Austrofundulus limnaeus
TATATATATATATGAAGTGCTTTGCTCCAAAATGTCATTCATCCTTCTGGAAACATCGATGGAATAAAACAAAAAGTTACATTCTGTTGACTAAAAAAATAACATTCCTCAGAATGATTTGCACTTTAGAAATCTTGTTTCAGGTGTGTGTTTTCCAAATGGATGAACAACAGTTTGGAATAAAACTCTTCGTTTATTTTTCATCTCATGACATGTTTCATCTTTACACTATGTGTGTTTGCTCCAGTTTGGTTTGTCCAATAAATGCAAACTTATTTCTTCATAAAAACTTTGTCTCTGTCTTTGAATGAATGAAAGAATGGCCTAAAATAGCTTCAGCCACAATCCAGACTCATTAGAAGCTATAGGAAGAGTTTAGATCTACTAAATATTTTAAGGGTTTTTTTTTCTTGGTGCCCAAATTTATGCACCTGCCTAATTTTGTTTAACCAATTATTGCACACTTTCTGTATATCATATAAACTTAATTTCACTTCTCAAATATCACTATGTTTGTCCCCTATATGATGTATTTCACTGAATTTTTTTTATCCAAACAGTCAATGGTTTATAAAAGTAAATCAGGAAAATTAACAAGGCTGCCCAAACTTTTGCACCCCACTGTATGTGTTTCTCAGGCATATATTTAAATTCTATACCATAATAAAGTAACTATGTTACCTTCAGTTGTTATTAAAATGTTGTTTATATGTTTAATTATAAAATAAACATGACCTCATCATATCAGTCTAAACACCTTGAAATAAGCCTCTGTCTCTTTAAGAACCTCCTTCGCAGATGAATTAACAAACACTGAGGCCATTTTTTCAGAGATCTGTTGATACTCTCACTGTACCATCTCTGTGGAAAAAGGCAATAATTACACCTCTTGCTAAAAAAAGATTGTCCACAAGAGAACAAAGATTTTCGACCCATTGCTTTAACATCTGTTGTAATGAAGTGTCTTGAAAAACTGGTGGTAAATTATCTGCGATCTGGTGGGTCCTCAACTGGATCCTTACCAGTTTGCTTATAAATGTAAGAGAGGCAAAGGTAAAGGTGCTTATATTGGTCATCAGTGTACACTCACCAGCCACTTTATTAGGTACACCTTTGTAGTACTGGGTTGGACCCCCTTTTGCCTTCAGAACTGCCTTAATCCTTCGTGGCATAGATTTAACAAGGTGCTGGAAACATTCCTCGTGGAGTTTGGTCCATATTGACAGGATAGCATCACCCAGTTGCTGCAGATTTGTCGGCTGCACATCCATGATGCAAATCTCTTGTTCCACCACATCCCAAAGGTGCTCTATTGGATTGAGATCTGGTGACTGTGGAGGCCATTCCAGTACAGTGAACTCAGTGTTGTGTTCCACAAACCAGTCTGAGATGATTCACGCTTTATGACATTAAGCGTTATCCTGCTGGAAGTAGCCATCAGAAGATGGGTACACTGTGTAACTCATAAAGGTATGGAAATGGTCAGAAATAATACTCAGGTAGGCTGTGGCATTGACACAATGCTCAGTTTGTACTAATGGTCCCAAAGTGTGCCAGGAAAATATCCCCCACACCATTGCACCACCACCAGCCTGAACCATTGATACAAAGCAGGATGGATCCATGCTTTCATGATGTTGACACCAAATTCTGACCGTACCATCCAGATGTCGCAGCAGAAATCCAGACTCATCAGACCAGGCAACGCTTTTCCAATCTTTTATTGTCCAGTTTTGGTGAGTCTGTGAATTGTAGCCTCAGTTTACTGTTCTTAGCTGATAGGAGTGGCACCCGGTGTGATAATTTGCTGCTGTAGCCCATCCACCTCAAGGTTCGATGTGTTGTGTGTTCAGAGATGCTCTCCTGCATACCTCGGTTGTAACGAGTGGCTATTTGAGTTACTGTTGCCGTTCCATCAGCTCGAACCAGTCTGGCCATTCTCCTCTGACCTCTGGCATCAAAAAGGCATTTGTGCCCATAGAACTGTCACTCACTGGATATTTTCTCTTTTTCGCACCATTCTCTGTATACCCTAGAGATGGTTGTTGGTGAAAATCCCAGTAGATAGTTTGTGAAATACTCAAAATAGGCCATCGGGCACCAGCATCAATGTCACATTCAAAGTCCCTTAAATCATCTTTCTTCCCTATTCTGATGCTCGATTTGAACTGCAGCAGATCGTCTTGGCCATGTCTACATGCCTGAATACATCGAGTCACTGCCATGTGATTGTCTGATTCCACCTTTGCGTTAATGAGCAGTTTGACAGGTGTACCTAATAAAGTGGCCAGTGAGTATATATTGCCATACAATGACGAAATTTGTGCTCTGCATTTGACCCATCCACACCCAAGAGGAGCAGTGGGCAGCCATGTGAGGTGCCCAGGATGCAGTTGGGGCTTGGATGTCTTGCTCAAGGTCACCACGGCACGCGGATATGGTGGGGAGTAGAACCTGTGACTTGCGGGCCCCAAAGCTGGCTGCTCTACCACTACACCGCAACTGCCCCAGTGATGATGCTTGCAATACCATAGCGCACCTAGTGGCTAAACACCTAGAAAACCCCAAGGCCTATGCTAGAGCGCGCTTTGTTGATTTTTGTTCTGCTTTTAATACTTTCCAGCCTCATGTCCTGATTGCAATGAAACAAATGAATGCCAACCCATATCATTAGATGGTTTCACTCATTTCTTATTAACTGTTCCCAGCTGGTCTGGGTGAACAGGACATTATCTGATCCTCTCACCATCAGTACTGGCACCCCCCCCCCACCCCCACCCCCCAGGGATTAGTCAGCTCACCTGTTCTGTTCACCTTATTTACCAACAACTGCAGCTGTAATACACCAAACAACTAGGTGTTTAAAGGGGACCTATTATGCAAAATTCACTTTTTAAATGTTTTTTTACTCAACTTTGGGTATGTACTTCTTAAAAAAACAGTCCTAGGACCAAAAAAATGCACCCAGGGGCATATTTACTGTAAGTAAATGTATTTTTAATGTATATTAACGACAAGTTTTATTCTTTCGTCATTTTGTGATGTCACAAGCCGTACGACAACCCACCGGAACCTGCGTTCAGCCTCTTACCTAGCAACCCCCGAGTGAAACTCCACCTCCTCAGTATAAAAAGCCATCACGGTTATTGTTTATTATGCGCAGCTCATTTCACAACAAGCCTGCAATAGGGCAATGGGTAGAGTGTTGGACCAGAGAGCAGGAGACCAGGGTTCAAGATGGGCACGAACACATGCAGTTTAATTATTTATTTTCATTCGTTATGAACACGTTTTCTCATGTACCTCTGTTGTTTAGCTTACTAAAACCTTGTTAAAGTCTATTTGTTCGCATTTCTGAGGTATTTTGACCGCTGCTGCTCCCTGCTCTGGTAACAGCATGCAGAGTGAGCGCAGAGCAGAGGAGGGGGAGAAAAAAAAAGAAGCTGCGACCAACTCTGCCTCTGGGTCTCACAGGGTCTCATATGGATGTACAATGGAGCTTCTGCTATTATTAGCCATGCTAACGTAAACGCTGGCTTTGGGGGGCGGGGATAATGTCAACAGATTTTTGGAGGGCGTTACCAACGGAGCTCATTAACATAAACAGCTCTTCTGAACGGAATTCAGAGCAGGCAGAACTAGAAAATGGGGAATTTTATTATCTGTGTCGTGGCAAGTTTATCAAGAATGCAGAAACACGTTGGAATAAATGCACAGAAAATCTGCGTGTATGGTCATGAATTATTTAATTCTGGGCAACAACAAACAGAAAACAAATCAAGGAAGTCTGTTGGATTGTGGACGCCAGCAAACCAATGATATAACCTCATGTTAACACCATGTGACAGTTTACAACCAATCACTATCCGACTAATGTTACTATCTAGCCAATGACAGGCTCTCAGCTCAAAGAGTTAACTTATCGAACAAGAGAGGTCAGTCCGGTGCCGGAGTCCTGACGTCTGGAAACAGACAGATTAAAAGCCGAAATAAGTTATCATAAGAAATGAGTAACGGACAGTGTCAAGGTGAAACAGATATAAATAATTAGTCCATGACAATCTAAGAATTATTTTGAGCATTAAATTGAATGAACATGGTCTGGATAAATTTTCTGATGACAGCTATTCTTTTTTTTTATCAAAGTCTTTTTATTATTTTTTAAGACAAACTACAGAAAAAAACAAACTAACAAGAACACAAAACACACACACCCAAAATCCGTCCCATCCCTCCCCTCCCATACCGGATCTACTGCAACAACATAAAACCATCGTGTATTCATAAATCAGTGATATAATGAACAGGTTTGTGTACAATGAAACAATATTTGACCTTTACAAAAAATTATCTGCTGAAATTTTTTCTACGTACGATATAAATGGCTGCCAGATATCAAAGAATTTGTTTACAGATCCCCTAACAGTATATCTAATCTTATCTAAATGAATGTAAGACATAACTTCTCTTAACCAATGACCATATACTGGGGGATGGATGGATCCTTCCATCGAAGAAGAATAAGTCTTCTAGCCAGTAGAGAGCAGAAAGCTAACACCGTCCTCTGATGTTCACGGAGGGAAGCTTCTGCTGGAGCCACCCCAAAGAGAGAGATGAATGGTGATGGATGAACAGTTCGTCCAAATAGTCCTGAAAAGGTCTCAAAGATGCCTTGCCAGTATTCATGTAGCTTTGGACAGGACCAGAATGTGTG
>NW_013952787.1:30725-41190 GCF_001266775.1 Austrofundulus limnaeus
AGAAGAAATAATAAATATACTTTATTACTAGCTGAAGTCATCATTTTTCAACTAGCTAAAGTCTAAGTTACAGGCTGACTTCAGGTCTGTTTTAGATCAATGTTATTTATAAATGATCTATTTTTCTGGTATAAATCTGCTGTTTTACATGATTGTTGAATGAAATTAACATAGTTATTAATTCACTGTAAAAACGTGACCGATAATTTGTGAAACAGATCCGGTTCAGCTTGCTGTTTATCTGTTATTTTCTATGGAGGCTGTGAGCTGTTGCCCTTTTTGGACGCCATTTTTGCTCCTCCATGCAGTCACAGACACTACCAGTGGACGGTATGAGCGGGGCTCAGTCTAGTGATCTATATTCAAGTCTATAGGTGACAGCACTGACTGCTGTCCCATCATGAGGTTAAATATGATAATTAAAATATCGACATTTATTCAACAGATAAATACAGGACACTGGCAGGAGATGATGGTGGAATGTTTATTTGATAATCCAATAGTTATTTTAAATGTTCCAGCAGCAGACAGAACAATGATGACAGAAAATTGCGGTCTGGATTTTCTACCAGAGATATTAGTGATAACAGAATCAGTAAAGTCCTTGGGTTTCTTGCTGATAATTATTAAAATGTTTCTGTGTGATCTAGCCAGATCCTCTTTCATGATGCACAACACCCGCACATTTTTATGGTCATTCCACTAAATCCACTTGTTTAGTCATTAAATACATTTTGTTGTTTAAAAGTTTAATTGAATAAAGATATCTTTTTATTATGCTTGGGTCATATTTTACAACTCGTTCATTTTTGTCTGTTTTCTATGACGTTTTCTGAACTTTTACCTCAAATTATCCATGATGGAACTGTTAAAAAGGTCTGAACTTACTGACTACAATTTGGTGGTCTTCATTCTCCTCTAGCTCTGGGTGAAAGAGGGGATTGTGGAGTTACAATACGGAGGAATAAGAACAAAGCATTGCAGTTCCACTCTATAAAGACCCCAAATGAATTATTTAAATGTGAAAAAAGATGCATTTAAAAGCAGGATTTGTCTCTTTTAACTAAAATGATAATTTCAGTCCTGAACGATCAGAGTGAAGAGCAGGAGGAATCCAAAGTCAGATAAGTGAGCAGTAGTTTGGTGTGACTACTGGTCAGAGGCATAGGCAGTATAGGTGAATGCTAAGGGCACCATCCATCTAGTGTGCGCCGTGCCACAAATGGACAAAAAATACATTTTGTCAGAAGGCTATAAAGTACTTGAGAAAAACAAATAAAAGTAAAAATGCCTTAACAGAAAATGACTTTGGGAAAAATAAATTTCACTGATAAGTACTTAGTCATAAACTGTTCACAAATTGAGAAAGTAAAAGTACTTTTACACACACTCAAGGAAATACACTGTTGAATTTACTTAACCCCTTAAAGTGCCTGTGATGTCAAATTTTTGTAATACATTTGTAGATAGACGTTGATAAAATATTGCAAAATAAATTTGATGTCTCTGAGATGAACAGTTGAGATATTTGCTTACTTTGTTCCACTGGTGGGCAAAAAAATGGCGGGATTTCTGCCTTTAAACTTTTCCAGGCACTACTGGGGGCTTTATTTAATTTTATTTTTAATTTTTTTGAAAACCAGTGTGTCAAAACGACATCCTCCAGTTCCTACCTTTAGTTTGACATCCTTTAAAAAATGTTGAAAGGCTTTTAAGGAATTTCAAATCAGGTTTTCAGGTAGAGGTCAACGTGAGCAAATACCAATGACAAACAGAGACTGAGACAGATTATACAAAAGGTAAGTGATTTTATTGGTATAGGTGCTGGAGTCTGGGGACGGGACCTGAAACAAAGGTTTTTGCAGAGGGGAGAATGAGAAGGTTTTCCAGTATTGGTTTCTAGCAGATTAGTAATTCAAATGGATTCGTACGGGCTGGAGAAGGAGATGAGACTTGGAGGAGTGGGTCCAAAAGGTGAAGTTCCACAGGTGAGTATTTACAGGTGAGGAATTATTTACAGTGTTTCGTGGGAGGCAGCGCATGAGATCCTGGTGAGTGGCTCGGGTTCCAAGGCAAATGGCAAAACGTGCTGGAGTTCGCTTTCTGTAAACAGGTAAGTAAATATACACAGGTAAGATAAATTCTCGGAAGGACAACAGGTAGCAGGCTGAGCTCATACCAAAAATGAGGCGATGCTTCAGCGATGAAATGATCTTCAGCACTGCCTTAAAAAGCCTGGAGGTGTCACGGAGCCAAACTCCGTGCAGGTGTGGGTAATTAGCGCTGTGCCCAATCAGGGAGGCAGTGGGTGAAAACACCAAAATGCCTCATTTCAGGGGCAAACCACAGGGGTTAACTCAACTGGTTTCACTAAACCAAGTTGAGAAAATCTGTATATTGCGTCATATTTACTCTAGCGGAACCAGCTGACTTGACTTGGCTCAGTAAATTCAACTATTTCTTAGAGTGCAGAAACAACTCCTCTCATGATAATTTCAGACAGATTTAATTTTTTAACGAGTAAATATATGTTAAATTTTAAAGTACAAAAGTAAAAAGTATCATTTTTAGTTCTTAAATGTAATGAAATAAAATTGAAAGTAACAATTAAACATGTTCGGGTAGACGCGGGGTGGGGGAGAGAATGGGAATTATGTGTGTGTTTTTGGTTCTGTGGCTCAGACACGTTTGTTGTATTCATATGTCATGTTTGCCAGTGGTACTTACTTTGCAGCATAATCAAACAGCATAACTGTGCTACGTATTTTTGCTTTCCTAATGTCACCTCAGATTGGTAATAGAGACCTGGTATTGGTCTCATGGAATGTTAAGGGACTCGGCAGTGCCATTAAAAGGGCGAAAATCTTTAGACATCTGAAGTGTTTGTCAGCTGACATAATTTTTCTGCAAGAAACACATATACAGTAAAAGCAACTATACAACACAGATTAAAATGTAATTGGATATCTCATGTTTTTCAGTCGCCATTTACAGCCAATGCTCGTGGTGTTGCCATACTAATTAGGAAAAAAAATTATTTTCCAACTTAACTCCATAACCACAGATCTGTTTGGTAGATACTGTATCTATTAATCTCCTGTAGAGTTAATAATTTTGCACTAACTCTTTTAAGCATTTATAGGCCAAATATAGAAAACCCAATTTTCTTTAGGAAGGTCTTTGACTATTTACCAGATGATAACTCAAAAATAATAATCGCTGGAAACATGAATTGTTATCTAGACCCATATTTGGATAGATTATCTTCACGCCCACCTCCTGAATTTGCATCCATGTGTCTTCTAAACAATTTATTTAAATCCAGGAACATGGTGGACATTTGTAGAATTCAACATCCAACAGACAGAGATTACTCATTTTATTCTCATGTTCATAAATCATACAGTAGAATAGATTATTTTCTAACAAGCTCAAACTTAATATCACGTTTCTGACTCAAAATATCATGACATACTGATCTCGGACCACTGTCCCCTAACCTTGTCTCTAAAGCTTTCCATTCCAAAATATGCATACTCCTGGCGATTTAATCCTGACCTTCTTAATGATGAAGGCTTTACCAAATTCATTGAAACCAAATTGAAAGATTTCATCGAAATAAATGACAATGGACGCATGTCAGATTCTACACTCTGGGAAACACTGAAAGTCGTATTACGTGGAGATATTATATCCTACTCTTCTGCTATTAAAAAAGGAAAAGAGAAACGGCTCTCAGAAATACAAGCTGCTCTTCCAACATTAGAAAGAGCATATCAAAGTTCTAAATCCCCAGATCATTACAGAGAAATATTGAAGCTTAAATATGAATATAATGGTATTCTGAGTGGTCAGGTTAATACTCTCCTTCTGAAATTAAAACACAAACATTTTGAGATGGGGGACAAGCCCACAAAACTCTTGGCCCGTCAGCTCAAAGGAGCACAAGCTTCAAGGTTAATTCATAATATAAAATCCAAAACAGGCACCCTCCTAACCGACCCAGTGGAGATTAACCAAAGTTTCAGGGAGTTCTACAGTGAGTTGTACCAATCCAAGTGTAATGTCTCACAAACTGACCTGAACTCGTTTTTTGATCCTCTGCCATTGACCAAGCTAAACGATACAGCTAAAACTTACCTTGACTCCGATTTTACTCTGCAGGAAGTAATCTCCGCAATTAAGTCATTACCGTCGGGAAAAGCAGCAGGGCCAGATGGGTTCAGCGGTGACTTCTATAAGAGATTCTATGGTGTCCTAGCCCCACTCCTACTCCGTATGATATCTAATTCCAAAAAAGGTAATATCCTGCCTAAAACTTTATATGAAGCCAACATTTCCCTTATTCTAAAGAAAGACAGAGAGAAGACTGGCCCTGCTAGCTTTAGACCAATTGCACTCCAAAAATTTGACTGAAAAATAATCACTAAGATCTTGGCAACTTGACTAAACAAACATTTGGGCTCTGTCATACACCATGACCAAACTGGATTTATTCCAGGTAGGTTTTCTTTCTCGAATGTCAGATGCCTTATTAATGTGATGTACGCTGACCACAATAGAGTGAATGGAGCAGCAATTCTATCGCTTGATGCGCATAAAGCTTTGACCAAGTTGAATGGTTCTATATGCTTGAATCTCTACGTAGATTTGGATTTGGGGAAATTTATATCTTGGGTAAAATTGATGTATACATCTTGTTCAGTCCTGACTGATAGATCAACTCCATTCATATTACAGTGCTCGGTCCAACAAGGCAAACCTCTTTCACCTGCTCTACTCGCTATCGCATTAGAGCCGCTTGCTATGAAAATAAGAGAACACTCGTGCATCAAAGGGCTAGAAGTGGGAGGAGTCGAAACACGCATTAGTCTATATGCTGATGATGTGATAATGTACCTCCAAAATGTTGAAGAGTCGGTCCCCGTTCTCCTTGAACTGATAAGCTCTTTTGGTAAAATATCTGGTTACACAATTAACTGGTGCAAGAGCAATTTAATGCCCCTTTCTACATCGTACAAACAAGGTTTCTTGGATAATATTCCATTTAATGTAGTTAATAACCATTTACATTATCTTGGTCTGAATATACCTAAAAATCTTAAATTAATATTCAAGTTAAATTTCTCAGAATTTATACTGAGTCTCAAGCGAAATATTGAAACTTGGAAACTATTACCCCTGTCCATGTTTGGCCATATAAATTCTATCAAAATGGTGTCTCTTCCAAAATTTCTCTATATTTGTCAAAATCTTCCAATTTTTCTTACCTCAGCCTTTTTTAAAGAACTTGACTCCATTATTAGTTCCTACATCTGGAATGGCAAAAGACCTAGATTCTCAAAAACACATTTAAAGAAACACATGACAAAAGGAGGCCTGGGGCTACCAGTGTTCAGACATTATTATTGGGCTGCAAATATCAGAGCTTTGATGTTTTGGCAACAAGGAACCTTAGACAAACTCACCCCCACATCTCCCATATGGCTCAAGATGGAAGCTAACTCTACCAAATTCTCTTCTTTGCCAGCTATGTCATTTTCCAAGTTTGACAAACCTGAGTCGATCAAAACACTTAGCTTTACATTGAAAGAGTCAATTAAAATTTTGAACCAGTTCAGAAATGTCTTGGCACTGCCGGGGACCTCTGTGCAATCCCCTATTTGTTTTAGTCATTCTTTTCTGCCCCCGTGGACAGATACATTGTACCAAGACTGGAGACAGAGGCATAATTTCAGCTGAAAACCTATTTATTGATGGGAAATTTGCCTTATTCAACCAACTAAAGGAGAAATATGACTTGTCTCAATCAGATTTTTTCAGATACCTACAGGTTAGGTATTATGTTCGGTCAAGAATTAGAAATTTTGAAAATCTTCCTGTAGAACATGAGATTTATAACGTCTTTAAATGCCCCCCTGATTCTAAACATTTAATTTCCAAAATTGTACATCTGTTTGATGACAACATAACAACATCTACAACAACAATTAGAGATAGTTGGGCAGAGGAACTAGGTATAGAAATATCTGAGTCCTTTTGGACTGAATGTCTGGCCAACATCCATTCCTGTTCAGTAAACAGCAGACTCCAACTCATACAATTTAAAATTGTCCATCGCCTGTACTACTCCAAAGTTAGGTTGCATAAGATCTATCCTGCTGTCTCACCAGTCTGTGATAGATGTAAATTGTCAGACGGTACATTATCTCATACTTTATGATTCTGCCCTTTGCTAAAGGGCTTCTGGGATAAAATATTCGACTAGTACTCTAAAGCTTATAAAAAAACCACTTCAGCCAGATCCAGGATTAGCCATCTTTGGCATATCATGGACAAATAAAGACCTTCTCTCACCAATGCTGAGACCCTTAAAGTTGGGAATGACAATTGCCAAGAGACTAATCTTAAAGGAATGGAAGACCCCTGTTGTTCCCTCCTTTCAGGTATGGGTCACAGAAATGGTATCATTGACACGGAAGGACTCGGATCCCGTGGGAGAAAAAAAGCCTCAGATACTTTTTCATTTGCCTGGAATCCATTTCGTACTCATCTTAAAAATGCAGATTAAGATGTCAATCCCTGCTGCTATCTGTAATATACATTTTAGTGTTTTTCTTTAGTGTATTCCTGTGTAATATTTTTTATTCACTTATTCACTTTTTGATATGTAACTGGCTAAAGTTTTTTGGTTTCATTGGGCCTCATGCAAGAACCGTTCGTACGCACAGATTTGTTCTTAAATTGTGCGTACGAGTGATTTAGGAGAATTTGTGGCATTCACCAATGTTTTCATATTCTAAGATTTTTTTCAGATACGAACAAAATTCACGAGTGGTCCAGACCTGTCGTAGATTTTACGAGCAGTCAGTCTGCTGTTATCCAGACGGGTTTTCTTCACTAATAACTTTATATTTCATTAGTTTGAAGATATTTTGAGTTGAAAATAAATTACACTCCATAATTATGTTGACAATAGGCTATTCTGCTTGAATTAGAGTTATAATTTTAATATATAATATAAATTGTCCGTCCGGCCGGCTTATCCGCTATCGGGTGCGGGGTGGGGGGGCAGCAGCAGGAGAAAGACCCCGCTCTCCCCTGCTACACCTTCCAGCTCGTCCTGGGGTACACTGAGCCGTTCCCAGACCAGAGGGGATACATGATCAAGTCCAGGATTTTCTCCAAAGTGCCAGACTTATTTTAAAACATTTTAAAATGCTTATTTCAGACCCGCATCTGAGACCACCTGCGCCGCGCAGCGCGCTGGGGGGGGTGGGGGGGTGGTGCGCAGCGCTGCGGCTTCTGAATAAATGAAAATGATTTAACACAGTTGTTTATACTTTTAGCAGCTCTTTTTATCCCACGGCTGAGCTGCTAAACATGTCAGATTTTCTTTTCTGGATCTCTGACAGACGGACTTCAATCTCTGAACGCGTAAAGTTTTTATTTTTTCAGTTTTCGGTGTAATTTTCATGAATGAATGAACACTTCCTTGTATCTGAGGCATAGCCTTATATGGTGTTTTTGGGGTGGTAATTATGCTAATCTCCTCTCGCGTGCACGAGCAGCTGGATAGAAAAGGTGTAAATTACGCTGCTCATTTACGCACGTTTCCTGAAGACAGAAGCGTTTGTTGAATCTGACGTGACATGTTCGTACGAACCCTTTGTACGAACAAAAGTAAGAGAAATTTAGGAGAAGAATACGAACATGTTCTTGCATGAGGCCCACTGTCTGAGCCACTGTTATTTGTTTATTTGTTTACTTGTTATTCTATATGCAAAAATGAAAATAAAATATAAAAAAGTAACAATTTAAAAATAGTTGGTAAAATTACAAATCCTCAAAAAAATTACTTAAGTACTGTAATGAAGTAAATGCACTACTATAAAGCTCTGCATTTTGTAACATTTTATCAGAATATAGCTGATAATAGTCTGGAGAATAATCACTGGTTAGTGTAGGGGAGTATTGTAATTACTGAAAAGTTGCTAAATTATAAGTTTCTTATAATTCATTAGCATAATAAAGGGGCACCACCTGTAAATAACAGGAAATTAATCTCGTATTTTTACTCAATCTCATGTACTGAAGAACGGAGCTCTTTTCAGTTTTTGACGATAAAAATCAGAATAAAAGATGCACAGACAAGGCACAAATTTCACAATATACCCTATATTAAGGATTCAGAGATAACAATACAGACAGGTTATTTGGGCAGACAGAAACACAATTATTATCATGATCTCTATGACTTTAATGACGTGACTCATCACCCGATAATTACTTCTCGTATTATTTGTCACTGAACCACTTATTCTAAACTATTTCTATTCTAACAAAAGGAGTGAAAACTTCCCAGATTAATAAAAGAAAGTGTTAATTCATTTATCAAGAAGGGACGTGAATTATAAGGGAAATAAACTTGCCAGATCTTCCTTCAATACAATCATCGTTACGCAGAACACTCTCTCTTTCACCGCTTCAGTTGAGCACCACCACCAAGCATAGAAAGCTTTTCTTTTCCTACCAATTCGATGCGGACCCATCAGTTCTGTCCCAGGGTACCAGGAGGTTCGAGCGAGGCTGAATCACCGGTGCCGCTCGGTCTCAAAAGGGGGTCCCTTGTGGGTACAGTTGGGACGCACCGAGACTGCTTGGGTCGGCTCCAAGCTGGAAAATGAGGAGGTCGGTTCGGTCCCGTGTGGATTGAACTGAAGTTCTGGTCAGTTCAGTTTCCCGAATAAATCCAGCCCTTGCACTACAAAAAGTAAACTAAAAAAAATTTAAAATTAAAATAAAATGTCCCCGAAGGGAATGAAGAACCTGAAACTCCTGTCCTTCCTCTCTCGCTGCTGTTTCAACTCAACTCTAATAACTAAAAAAATAAGTTATCTCTTGTCCTGACTGTACAAACTCCTGATTGGCTGAGATAGTCACGTGGTCTGTTTTTCACAGTTCTTGCTGCTAAAAATGATTAAACACACAGAGTGATGGGTTACTTGCACAGTCAAGACATTATCACAGTGATTGAACAACCCATTCTCACTCCCAAGTCGTCACATAGTGACGCTTTGGCAAGGTTCCCTGTACGTCCGATTTTGACGCGCAGGGTACCCCCGTCACGTCAGTTACTGACGAGATGGGGCGGAAGCTGTTGTCATATGTTCAGGAAGTGTATAAAATGCGCAAAAACGACCGTTCCAAAGCCTGAAATTACCTTTGTTCACTTAGACATCCTGTCCCTGACCCTAGTAGCTAAAATTAACCATTTGTAGAAAATGTACGCAATTCAGGTGAACATGTTCTAAAGCGTAAAATGACCTAATATTCACCATGGACATCCTACCCCTGATCCCAGTACCTAAACTTAACCATTAATCCTGATCCCTAATGTTAACCTCAGACACCCGCCCCAAAGACCCCTGGTGGCGCAACCCGGAAAAGCCGCGGGCGTCAAGGACTGACGCGAGGGGGGTACCTGATGCGTCAAAATAAGACGCAGAGGGAACCTTACCTTAAACGTCAATATGTGACGACTTGGGAGTGAGAATGTGTAGGATTGAATCATGATAGAAAAACACACTGCTTCTTTTCTTCTTTTTTTATCAGATGACAAACAATAGAAATTTACCCAGAAAAACATTTGTTCATGATGTGATTATGAGACCAGCCTTTTGGGGGCGCTCTAAAACCATAAATGAGATTGTACTGTATGTAAAACATGTCCTTTGAAGCTTGTCTGTGGGCATTATCCCAGCAGGGGACTTGTCTGCTAGGGGTGGTTGTGGATTGCAAACCCACTTCTGGAGACTTTCAGTCTGGCAAATGGTGGGTCCTTTGTGATAAACGGCCATTTTTGAGTACTTGAAAGAGATCTCAAACAGTGCTTAATCAATTGGAGGTTGCATTGTCCTGTTTATTTTAACACCTGTAGATTGTAAAACAAAAGGGTTTGATGACAATGGAGGAAGTCATTGTTCTCTGTAGATATGGGAGGATGAGTAATTATTGACTCAAGTTCTGGTGTGGAACTGTTCCTTAAGTTTCTGCTACATTGGTCAGGGTTATAAAAGGTAACCTTTTCAGTGGATTTATGCTGCAGAGGATATTTCATGATAAAAGTAATATGATGAAGTCAGGACTAACTACTGGTGCTCAGTGTGTAAATATAAAACAAAAGAAAGATAATAGAAGTTTCAGTTATAATAATATACTGGTTTTCAGTGATCTACCTTCATAAAATACAGATTTTTTTATCTTGTTTTATTGAGAGAATTTAATTAATGCTATTCATATGGCTGGAAAATGCAAAGTTTTGAGTAGATCTTACCTGGAGAAATTTCTTTGTATTGTTAACTATTAAAATTGGACAGCCTGGTTTCTGTGTATGAGTGTTGTGATGCCAGGGAAGATGACTTCTTCAGGGGTAAACAAAGGTCAGAAGCCATGAGGGTGAAAA
>NW_013952787.1:42517-43988 GCF_001266775.1 Austrofundulus limnaeus
CCTTTCGCGTGCACGTGCAGCTGGATACGAACAGGTGGAATTTACGCAGCTCATTTACACACTTTTCCTGAAGATAGAAGAGTTTGTTGAATCTGACGTGGCATGTTCGTATGAACCCTTTGTACGAACAAAAGTAAGAGAAATTTAGGAGAAGAATACGAACATGTTCTTGCATGAGGCCCATTGTTTCTAATTTTAATGATATTACGCTGGTGGAAGAAGGCAGTCCTGGTAACATTTTTAATGTGGGGGTTAAAAGACATGTCCTGATCAAAAATAACACCAAGGTTCTTTACATTAGAACTGGAGGCCAGATTAATGCCATCCAATGAATGCCAAATGAAAGGCTGCAAATCGTATTCCTAAGCATGTGCATTTATGTATCTCCCCTCTACAGGTACAGCTGTCATCTATAACATGGCAGCATGACGGCTCAGTGGTTAGAACTGATGACTCACAGCAACAAGGTCCTGGGTTCGATCTCTGGTTCGAACTTGGGGTCTTTCTGTGTAGAGATTGCATGTTCTCTTTGTGCTTGTGTGGGTTTTCTCCAGGTACTCCACTTGCCTCCCACAGACCAAAAACATGTACAATAAATTGCCTGCAGGCCCAGGCCTCTCTTGAAAAAACCATTTGTGATCTTAATAATATTTGCCTGGTTTAATAACAGTAAAATAAAAAAAATAAAAATGCAGCTGTTCATGATTATTCTGGGACAGCAGAATTTTTCCCACAAAACTGGTATATACATCAGATAGGCAGGTTTCTGTACCAGTCTGTATAATGTAAAATGCCTTTTTATTTATTTATTTATTTGTTTATGTACATACAGGCAGGCAGACAGACATAGATGTAATTGAGTTCTTTAAAGATACTGTATGCTTTCAGGTTTCATAAAATATATTTTTAATGAAAGCACTTTACTCTCTTTCTTGTCTCTGTCTCTTAATGAGGTAGAGAGCACTGATCAGGCTGGACTTTTCACTTGGTAGAGTTCCACAGTCGAATTAAATCCCAATTATGTTTTCATTTCATGCTCTTTTATTAGAACTGGTAATAAAAAAATGGACATTGACTCAGGAGAAAAGACCAAGAGAAAAGGAAGGGGGAGCCAACTCCATCCGTATGATCTTGTGTGTGTGTGTGTGTGTGTGTGTGTGTGTCCATCCATCCATTTTCTATACACACTTCTTCCTTTTCAGGGTTGCGTGGGTCACTGGTGCCCATATCCAGCAGTCACAGTGCGAGGGGCGGGGTACACCCTGGACAGGTCGCAAGTCCATCACAGGGCCGGACTATTAACAACAACCAGTCATTCCTCCTCCCCCAGTTCGTCGGCAGTCAGCACCTCCTTCATCCAGTTTGGGTCACTTGTAACGGGCCAAAACCCGTCAGCATTTTCACCAGCTGACTATGTTGTAGGCACATCGACAAATGTCATAGAGTTACTTTTTCTGCTCTGTGATAACTC
>NW_013952787.1:44650-47415 GCF_001266775.1 Austrofundulus limnaeus
ATATATATATTACAAACAAAACAGATTTTTATGCAACCAAAGACATTTTGAGTTTTAAGATAAGTTTTTAGGGGAGTAAGACAGCAGCTAAGACTGAGACTAAATTTTAAAAAATATACTACACAGTCCTATACATCCACTGTAAAGAAAACACAAATTACCAACTACAAATGAAGCCATCTTGTATAATAAGGTTAAATAAAACATAAAGTCATACATGAAAAAAAATGAAATTAAGAAAATCTAAACACTGCAGATAAACTAAAATCCATACACAATAATTTCAAAAACCTGCAGAAAGAGCAAAATAGGAGCAAAACAAAAAGGAATAAAGAAACAAAACTATAGAACATAAACAACAACAAAAACAGCTTTGGGAGATGTTTCAGAAGTCACACATGCTAAGAGAACTAAGAAGATACCTCAGAGAAAAGACTGAAAATAAAGACAGTTTTGTTGGCATGCATGACTGCCAAGAGGAACGAGTGAGAGGAAAAATGAACAGGTGAGTTCACCCTGGAGGGTGATCTGCTCGACAAACATGAACAGCAATGATATTGTAAAGCCCATCTGGGCAGACTGGAAGAGAGACAAAAGACTTCTGTACAGAACAGCTGAATTCAGGACATGGAATGTTGGGTTCTGAGGCTCATAGACTCTGTCAAGCACAGTCTCAGACACGATGCACTCTTTGCTGCAGGTAGGAACTGATAAAACATAAATTTAAGAGGCTTCTGACTACACTAAATAACCCTCAAAAAGTAAAATGACTTTGAACGGAAGAGTTCTGGTGAAGAAGTCTTGAGTTCCAATTCAGCAGATGCTTTGTATGCTGATTTGTTCACAGAAGACAGGTTCAAAAGGCAGGATAAAGGTTTGGGTCAACATGGAAACTGGTAATTGGCAATGTGCTCTTGCTAGCATCAGACTGTGGGTGACTCTGGACTGATAGGTGTGGTAATGTGGTGACTGAAGGACTGTACAGATAGAAGCCACAATTTCTAGGTAAGGCCTTTAAAAATGACACTTACCCCAAAAAGATGACTCCTCCACTTTATGGGACTGACAGAAGGCTAGCTCAAAATGCAAACTGAAGGATTAAACCTGGCACCCCTGTCAGCAAAAAAGATGGGTTGTCAGGACAATTTATAATATAATGCATAATGTTTCGAAAGGTAATGTGAAGATAGATAGGATACATGCAGTGTTGGGCACAGTTCCCCTAAACCACTAAAGCACTAATAGGGGAACTAATTTATTGATTAGTGCTTTAGGGCTTTTGCTATTTTCTAAATTCATTAGTGAAATAGCACTTGCTAAATTTATGGGCTAAATTTAGAAGCACTAACTGAGGTTTTTAAATGTTATTGATCAACATTATTGTTCACAGTTGAGGGTGAAAACTGTCACACATTTTGTTCATATGTGTGGCACTTTTTTCTACAAGGTCACATGTCAAACTCAAGGCCCACAAGCCAAATGTGGCCTGCAGGTGACTCCCATTTTGCCCAGCAAGGGCACTAAGTGACAACATTCTGCATGCAGTAAAACTTGTTTCATGTTGAAGAATGTTCCATGTGTTAAATGGATTATTTTAGTGCTTAAGAATTAGTGTTTTCTAAAATTTTCAGTGCATTAGTGCTTTAGAATTAGGGGACCTAAATATCTGAGTTAGTGCTTTAGGGTTAGTGCAACTAATTAGATTAGTGCTGCCCACCACTGCACTGTAAAAAAATAACTTGTAAGATTTACTAGAGAAAATCCTGTAAACGATTTGCACTAACGTTTGTTAAGTAAATTTAAATGCTACAAAATAATGTAATTTAATTTAATTTAATTTAATTTGCTCAATTAAGTCTTGATCAAATTAAGTAAAATTTACCTGATTTATTCACAAAGCTTTAACTATATTCTTCATAATTTTTACTAGGTAATGATGAGTAAATATTATACGATTTTGTAGCATTTACATTTACTTAACATAAGTAAGTGCAAATAGTTACAAGGATATTTTCTAGTAAATCTTACAAGTTCTTAATAACAGTGCACATGTGTCAAGCACAATATTGTAGCATGACACCTCACAGCTACAGAGAGAGGTGTAGCTCTTGTTGAAGTTCAAGACTTCACCACCAGGTGGCAGTTTTGAAGAACCTTTATTGGATTCTTCTTCATGAACAACACACAAAGTGAAACTCACAGGTCTTATTAATGACTAGGCCTACCACTCTCACTTATGGTTACTTCTGCTGAACGGTTCAACACAAGTTAACAAATAATGAACACACAAATTAGAGTAACACAACAGAATAATTGCTGAAAGAACAATGTTAACCAATTCCCTAAAATGATTTAACAACAACAAACATGAATCCTACCCACAATCCTCCACTGYAGTCACATGACAAACAGCCAAACACAGCAGAATGCTACAATATGCATTCCCTGTTCCCTAACAACTAAATATCACCTACATTATGCCATCAAACTGTTCAACAAAAGAAATCCTCTTTGGAAAAGTAAGGAGGAATTTTGAAGCTTTTATTCACTATCAGCAGATGATGTTTCAAAAATCTTCTCAGGTTCTTCAACAGCCAAAATAAAAATTCAATGTTCTCTGCTTATTCAAGATCATCCATCACAATCATCACCAGCATATTTCTGTCTCTGTTGTTAAATAAATATTACCGTAACAGTTGGCGTTGTCGCAGCGACCACTAGGAGATCGATGGACCAAGGCCACATTGCAGGTGGACTGATATGAG
>NW_013952787.1:49852-57050 GCF_001266775.1 Austrofundulus limnaeus
GGTAAAATAATATTAGCATTTTCCTTATTTGTACAGTAATATTCATATAAAACATAATGCATATTGTTTATTTAGTAAATTCTAGTAGTTTAGAATTTTTTTATTTTTTTGTAAAATTTAAAAGAATAATTAAATAAATGTTACTACACCCAAAAATCCTTTTTTTCAGTGTAGATACGTGTAATAAAGGCAAAAAGTGTTAGATGTAAAAGAAATGTTTTGTAAACATTGCTGCTTTACTTTTTTATGCTGCTTTACTTTTTATTTTTCTGTGATGACAATGCATTTTAAGATTAAAGAATAGAATGATCAGATGCATAACAATTCATTTCAATAAGCTTAACAAGCTTAATTGTGACCCAACGATAGCAGGAGGGTTAAACTGTTAATACCAAGCTGAAGATCCTATCACAGTATAGCATTTTAGACAACTTACGTCAACTTGTGAAAAAAAACAAGTTGCATAAGTTTTGGGTTTTGAATACGTTACTAGCATAATGATTTACGATGGCATATGCCGATGTGTTTCGCAAAGGTTAGGCATAAGTTACAGTTGTCATGTATGTGGCAGGAATGTTATGCATGAGTTCAAATGCATCACATGTAAAGTACTGATAAGCTGACATGCATCGGAAAACAGCTGGGTCACTGTGTAGCATATACATCTGCACAAGTTCTCTTAAATGTAATAGAGTGATAGGGCCTTTAACAAAACTTTGGCCAACAAAACCAAGATTCTCTGTGTTTTGTGTATAAGTATTTTTTGCATTACAATAATACTAATCTTTCTTAAAGTGATTGAGGTTGCTTGTTTTGGTAATAAGTAATGATTTTCCAATCGACACTAACCACAAAGCAGTGTATAATTGAAGTATGTAGATAACTGCCTTCCACTGCCGATCACAAAACCTGATCGTCTGGCAGAGGCTGTGTGCAGTGTAGTGTCCTCCTCCCCTTTCTCCCCACTTCTGGCCCCGCGTGCCTAGGCAGTTTGAAAAAAATTGCACAGGTGTGCAAATATTAAACAAATGCATCAGCCATTTAGAACTTTTACACCGTCTGTGTTTGCATCCTGCAACACATGCAGCAAAAATATATATTGGCCTGCCAAAGCTCCTCTAGAAAATGTATTATTTTTATTTGTTTATTCATTTATTTCACTCTTCAAAATATCAATGAAAAGTACAAAAAAACAAAGCAAATCAACTACTGAATGAAAAGAGTGTAGAAAGAAGAAAACAATCTTACAATGTCTACCCCTTATTAAAAAAAACTACTTCAAAAAACAGCAACTTAAACCTGAACAATCTCCATATTTGGGATGAGAAAACCAAAAATAATTTGAAAAAATACCAATACAACATAAGGAATCATATGATAGCTTCACTAAACACTACATAGTATCACACTTTCTTACTAAATTTGATTTGTTAATCTTTTTAAACATATAAATCTTTGTGGAAGTTTTTATTTTATTGTCATGATAATTCCATAAACCTATTCACTCAAACTCATTCGAAATGGAGGCTTTTCAAAATTCTCCGTTCCCTTATGGTTATAGTAAGTGACTTGTTCTTTTAACAAATTTTTGATTAAATATTAGAAGATAGTATTTTTATGAGCTTTATACAGGATCTGGTTGCCTTCTCTGGAGGACAGAACCTATCATTATTGGAAATAAAGGTTCTGTCCTCCATAGCCTTCAGGCCCAGGCCTCCCTTGAAAAGGGGATCCGCGATCTCAATGGGATTTGCCTGATGACATGACAGTAAATAAATAAATAAATAAATAAATAAATAAATAAATAAATAAATAAATAACCTAGTGTACATAATTTTATGTCATTTTTGTATCATTACACAGACTGAAATTGCAAGTTGTTTGTCTTGTACAGATAACTTTCCAATCAGACCTCATCATTTATGGAAATGGCTGGCCCGATCAGCAAGCGTTTACACAGTGATCCTGCTGATCTAATAAACATTATCAGTGACCAGCTGAGGGGATCGGGCGGTCTCCATGGTTACTGAATGAAAATCCTAACTCGTTATCTCCGGAAAACGATCCTCGTTTTTTTGTGTTAACAACATTCTTAACTTGTTATAACGAGAAAACCATCCAAGGTCAAGATCTAAAGAAGCTGTGTCCTGCCTTGTGCTTTTATATGGTTCTGAATGCTGAAGGATGACACAGAGAGATAAGGCTAGTTGTGTTTCCATCCAATTTTAATTCGAATTTTGAGCGAATTTTTTAAATTTTGCAAAAAGGAAAAAATGAAGAAACGCGAATCAGACATGCTTCCATCAACTCGCTCGAAGCGAATCAATTACGTCAGATGCATGTATGTAGTAAACAGGAAGTAAAAGTCGCAAACTCGCAGTGTCCACACATCTCAGGAAAATGGAGAGAAGTTACCAGGGACGCGTTGCTACTATCAGGAAATTTGCACTTATTCTGTCAAATCAGCTAGTTCTGCAATGTTACATGCTGTCTGAAGACGTAGAGATAGAAATATAATTCTTTTCATGTTACAGGAATAACTGAGAATACGTCGACAGCGGGAGGAGGGTCCTGCTGCCAGTCGCGGCTGCAGTCGCTCTGGTACCGGTACCATTCAGACAGTGAGAACAGCTGATCAACTATGTGAGGTAAATGTTTGCTACATCAGAACTTATTTGGCAAATGTGATTCCATCTCTCCTTTTGCACATTAACTCTTTTTTGAAACAAAAAAAACCCACCTCTGGTGAGTGTGTCACCTTTTATGAGAATTAGAGGAAGTTTTTCCGAATCATGCCATTTCCATTCACCTTTTCTGATGCAATCCTTCAAAATGTGCATTAAAAACATTGATGGAAACATGGTTAATGTCGATCTTCTACGCCACCTGCCTACGTAAAATCTGCAGGATCTTCTGGCCTGAAAAGATCAGCAAACAAGACCTGCTGAAGATGACCGGACAGGAGGAGTTGTTGACAATCTTCACGAGAAGAAGATGGTGCTGGGTTGGTCATCCGCTAAGGAAGGAGCCCAACAACCTGATGAGAGTGGCGCTGAGATGGACCTCAAAAGGCAAGCGTAAGCGAGGTAGACCAAGGACTACATGGCGAAGAACATTGGAGGCTGAGGCCACAGCCCAAAACAAGACCTGGGGGAACCTGGAGACAGATATTCTTGGTTTAATTTCATCACTGCCCTATGCGCCAGCCCATAGGCGTTTGGGAATGAGTGAGAGTGAGTGAGTGACGAGAAAACCATGGAAAATAATTATATGCTGAAAACGGTCACTCTTGGCTTCGTAAGCTGGTTTAGTTGTTAAATATTTTAATTCAATAACTGTGATCACTTGGACTGACCAAAGCAAAGTTACCAAAACTCTAATTTTTTTACAAACGTCTGAAGATCAGAAAATAATCTAGAGGGATTTCCACCTGTTACTGAAATCTCATTTAGACTGAACAGAAAAAGATAATTCATTCTATATAACAAAAACAAGAGCGCAAAGGCAAAAGATGATTTTATTAAATGAAGGAGGCAAATTTACCACAGACCTGTAACAATAGTTAAATAATTCATTTATTTTTTTGTTTACTTTTTTACACCTTCAAAATTTGTCCTATAGTATCAAGGCTAAAAAAACTATTTTTTCAAGCAAGCCTGCAAGACTACCTAACAATAATTGGTGTTCCACCTACATACTTTGACAAAAAGGAAGGTTTTTTGTAATGAGAGAAAACAGAAAGAAAAGTACAGACCTAAAAATTCTTCTTTTTAATTTTGGGCAAACAGGCTGGCTTGAATACTGTAAATTATTTTACCTAAAAACCGCTGTATGTTGAATACAGTTAAATGGAATAAAACAAAACTACCAGTGTTTCCTTTTGACACAAAAATGATGGGTTTGAGCAGGAAAATAAAAATCACACCTATTGTGGATTTTAGATTTTGAGTGGCATTATCTGATTGTAGGTACAAACAATCTGAATAGGCCACCAAGGACCATGAGTTCTCTAAAAGCTCCAATGTTACACAAAAAAACAAACAACAAAAAAAAATTCTGGTAGCTGGTGGGGAAAATTTTTTATTTCCACCCCTGCTTGGACCTGTTGCTTCTGCGACCGGACTATGGATAAGTGGCAGAAGATAAAGATGAACATCAGGTTTTTTTTACTATTAGTTTACTTTTAGTACTATTAAGGTTTTTCTTGTTGTGAGCGAAGCAGCTATGACACCCCGATGTGATAAACTCTATGAGATCTTTATGTAAAAGTTAAACAATAACTGTTGGACTCAACCCTGTTTGCCAGCAAAATATCTCATGAATCACTAAATGAGTTTTTATGAAAGTTTAAAAATAATTATCATTGACTATATAGGAGCCAAGCTGATCAACTTTGACCAACACAACATAAGATGATTTTAGTCAACCACACAGCAGAATAAAAAGCAGTAGGTGACATGCATTTCCTTTAATTAGAAGAGCCATCACAAACACATCCCTCTGTCTCCCTCTGGTACACTAGCTGGGATAACTGATTGATTGTACAAGAAAACAACGTACACAATTAGTTCACCCTGCTCATCTTGTTAGTGATTCCTCAGGGGCCCTATTTACATGTTAGACACCCTCTGTTTCACATACGGTACTCATAAAGAGACACATGATGCCCTTTTTTCAATCCCCTTTTGCCCCTTTCTCATCTCCCACGTGTTTTCATTCACACTTAGAATTATGACTTTTGCCCTTCCTTTTCTTTTTTTCATTATTTGTAATGTGCCCTCTTCACCCTTTGAACACTCTACGTTCGGCTTGTCAATCAATCAAAGGACATCTCATCACCCAACACCCACACATACTTACCTTCCACTGCAGCTGCCACTGGAACATTTTTAATTACAACAAGTTACAAATTACAAGCCAGTACACAGAGTCACTCAGCAGGTTTGCTTTAATTGCCAAATGTAATTCTGGACAGAGGAAAGGGGGGAGGGTTAAAGGGTAGGTTACACATGGATGGCAGTAGGAGAGTTAAAGATATGGAGATTGACTTTCAGATGACCTCCTTAATCAACCGACAGCTGATAGGGAATCTGCTGCAGTGGGTGTTTCCTTTTTGTTACCCTACTCTACCTTATAACCCACTGAAATCTCTTTCCTCGCAAACATACTACAAAACACACACAATCATTTGAATATCCAATATTAGACATGCATGGGATCTGGTGGATCCTCCCCCACCTCCAGCTTTATGTCTGTCATGTTGTTGTTTGACTATGCCTCGCAGGTATGGGATTACGATACACCAGTATTTACTAACTGGCAGCTCTCTTGGTGGTCGACTCAGTAATTAAACAGAAATCTAATTAGCAAGCGTCTTTGGCTACCCCCTTTTTTTTCCTCAAAACACACACCATGCCAGCATTCTACTTTGAACAACGACTTCATAATGATTTGAAATGATTTATGACTCTACCCTCCCTCACACGGAAAGCCACCAGTGAAAGCACTCTGTTATATTAAAAGGACCACACCCCTTCACCATGGCTGTTAGAGCTGAGGCCAGTCAGCCTAAACAAGTTGTACAGCTCTTCTTGCTTTGGTAGTTCCTGGACCATCAACTGTGTGCATGTGAGAGCTTGTTTTGCCGTAGTCCAATCTTTGCTGACCCCACCCATTTAATAATACAGATATATTTGTGTCCTCTGCAGCAAATGTGCATTAAGATGTAGGTCGCTTAGGGGCTAAGTGGTTTTGTGTGTGCAGATGGTGACAGCGACAAAGATGTAAACGACCATGGCAGCTGACCAAAGGATCCATATAGGGATGACATCACCCTTAAATGAAAAGAGAAGTGCAGGAGGTTTTTTTTTTTTTTTTACCAAACAACAGGCTCAGAATATTAATGTAGATGGACCACACTGAGCACTCCTGACACTGAAACTCTAGTTCTCTCCATCTTTTCACTCTCACACCCCTCAGTGTCTATAACTCTTCTATAGCTAGCCTTTTATCATAGAGTCCTGACACCTGTCCTTTCCCCTCCCCTACCTCATGTTCACGCGTTTTTCTCTCAAAGTTCAGGTTGCTGGTTGCTAATCAGGTCTGTGCCTCTTCCAATCACAGTGGTGCCACTTTCCCTTCACCTCCAATCTTTGTTACTTTCCTTTTCTTCTGGTTTGTTGCATTCACTGCATTCATTTAGCTGAAAGGACACTGCGGTTTCAGTTCCTGACACCTCTTCATGTCAAGTCAGTATACCACGTTGCACAAAAGGAATGCATCAGTCATTTCAGACTTTTTGGTTTTGTTTATCACATTACATTTGAAGTTGTTTGTTGCTTATATTCAGAACTGAATAGCATTACTTCAGAAAAATAAACAGTGCAACTAAATATGCCCAAATACTGTTATCATGATTACATACATGCCAACCCCTTTGGGCATTTACCTGTATGATGACACTTAAAAATCCACGATTTTTATAATAATTTTAAATGGATGAATATATGTGTAATTTACGAACTATCAGCACAACTTTACACGTATGTGCTTTATGATCAGTACCATTAAAATTGGATGCATGCATCACCAGTTATTCAGATACAGTTTTCATCTTTGTGAAGAGATGGCTGTTTACGTTGACCTGTCCACCCAAAAATTAATAATCCATTATGGCAAAAACTTATTAGTAAATTTAGCATTCAGAATTTGTCAAAGCTTGTTCTTGACTACAGCTATACCAGTTTTCAGCTCTGTAAGTTTTAAAACAGCTGGATTTGAGCCTTTTTTAATTAGAATTGACGATAAGCTTGAACTTGTGATTAGCATTCAGAATGAGTTCAGTTAGCTCTCAGCTACTAACCCACCAAATTTCAGCTTTCTTTGTCTTAAAACTGCTGAGCAATCTAGGTGCCATGCTGAATTACACAAAGGCCCTTCTTTGTTTGGTGACTCAAGAGAATACTCTGCCAAGTAATATCCTCAGCCAATCAGAATTGTGATGTTGTTACAGGGAGGGGCAGAACAGCTGCGCAGCATCTCACTGTCAACATGAAAAAACATTTGAAACATTTAGTTCAAACTAGGGCTGCTACGATTAATCGATTGATCGACAACTAATCAATAATCGTTTTCTTTTTTTGTTGTTCTTTACTTTGTTTTTCTCTCCAAACTGCTTTGACACCTTCCACTGCCACAT
>NW_013952787.1:57821-61177 GCF_001266775.1 Austrofundulus limnaeus
ATCGGTATCGGCGAGTACCTGAACTGAAGTACTCGTACTTGTACTCAGTCTTGAAAAAACTGGTATCGGGACACCCCTAATTATATGTTTATTATAGTTTTTCCAGAGTGACTTGAATTTTGCATGATTTAGTTCATTTGTTAGATTGTTAACATCTTGCACTATATTTCTTTTACTTTAATTTTATATGCATTGGTTGAGATTTTATGTTGATGTTAAATCTTTTAAGCCTTTTTTGTTAAGGAATTGACTCTAGAGTGCATATTTTGTGTCCATGAAAAAACTATTACAGAAAATATTACAATATTAAAGAACTGTTCTTGTTAAGTTGATGAAAACATTTTAAATTTCCAGTGCACTCACATCAGAATAACTTATGGATTTGTTGTTAGAATAATCGACTATTAAAGAAAATATTACAATATTAAAGAACTGTTCTTGTTAAGTTGATGAAAACATTTTAAATTTCCAGTACACTCACATCAGAATAACTTATGGATTTGTTGTTAGAATAATCGATTAGTCGGAAAAATAATCGTTAGATTAATCGATTAGAAAATAATCGTTTGGTGCAGCACTAGTTCAAACAAACAACTGCTGTGTGAAAACTATAAAATATATTGAAATAATTCCTGAACTGTGAGTGAGAGAAAAGATTAGTTCTTACTCATGGAAAATTTTTCCAGCACTTTATCTCAGAGATATGATGAGTTAAAAATAATTGTTACTTTGATTCTGAAGTGAAATTGTGACAGAAATTAAAAATAAAGATAGGAAAAGAAGTGGTACTAACCTGAATTCTGACACACTTTGAAAGAAAACCACTTGTCCTATAGCAAAACCATAAATATTGGCTGAAAGAAGACAAAAATACGTATGTTTTGATAATTTGTCTGTATCTTGAAAATTGTGGGTGTATGAAGTAATTATTGGCTAAGAAATCTTTCTAATCCAGACAGTTGTCCACTCTAGGTCACATGACTCAGAATGTGTCAGTCAGTGCCAGTTGGGAGCTGAGCTCAGTGTATTCCTTTGAGGTTTTTTAATGGTAGTTTTTTGTTAAGCGCTTCAGAAGTCAGGGTAGTACCACATCTCCTCAGATCTTTCTCTGTTAAATTTCAGTCACACTCCAGTTTATAAGTAAAACATTTACTATTTTAACTTGTCATATCTATAAAGCGCTGGACAAATTTGAAAATTTCCATGAGTAAGAACCAACCTGAATGCTAGTCAAATCTTTAAGCTAACCATTATAGCTAATTAAAATAAAATTTACTTTAGCCATTTTAATATTTACTCAGCTGAAAACTGGCATAGTAGTAGCCAAGAACAAACTTTGACAAATTCTGAATGCTACATAAAAATCCAAGATGGCCGCCATTGCTAAAATGCTGAATTGACCATAACTCAGATATTTTTAGACATATGTGTCTCAACATTGGAATGGTAGTAGATCACAGTGATCTCCAACAAACAATAAATTCAAATCTTTATTTAAATCCAACAGCACGGCAAGCCATTTCATAGTTTCTCCATACTATTCCACATTTTTGAAATAAATTCCAATTTGTTTATGTTAATAATGAATCTTATTTATACACCTGAGTTAGTCATGTATTTCCTGAGAGTTGAGTGTTTGGACCAATATTCATTTTACATGCTTCCATCCATGCATCCATTATCTTTTATTTGCTTTTTCCTTTCAGGGTCACAGGGTTCACTGGTGCCCATATCCAGCAGTCACAGTGCGAGGGGCGGGGGACACCCTGGAAAGACATGCTTCCATAAGATAAAATCTGAGATAATGTTATTTGATGATGCTCAGTTATATTTATCAGTGTAGGCAGATGAATCCAGTTAACTACATATGTTTTCAAAGATGTAAAATTTTGCATATCTCTTGACTGTCTGCTTTCAAATTCAGATAAGACAGATGTTGTGGTTTTTTGAACCTGAGCATTTTAGGAACAAACCTTGCATCAGTTCATTGGATGATATCAACTTGGTTTTCACCTCACATACAAGGACCACGTTCTTTCACTTCCATACTATTGCTAAAATAAAAAAAGGTTTGCCTGTAAATGATGCAGAGTCTTTTATTTATACTTTTATTGAGCCAACACAATCTGTTAGATACCTTAAATAGCTTTTAATAATTGGCTCTTTATATTGTTTGTGAATGGTTTTGTACAGTGCCCTAAGATGACTGTTGTTGTGAATTGATGCTACATAAAAAAAACTGAACTGAGAATGAGAATCAAATTGCAATATTTCTTTTGAAAGTTTGAGACTATGACCGCACACAAAGAAGCCTGCATTCCTGTTTTGTGCTGTGAAGTCATTTAACCATCAGTGATGTTTAGAGGTAAGTGTAGAGGCTGGTGGAGGCCACCAGTCAAGTGGAAAATTGTCTCATTTGTTTATACTAATTACAGCAACGTCTCTAAACTAATGTGTTGCTAATTTACTGAAGTTGAAAGGCTACATGTAAACCTGAAAGTTGCTTGTTGTGACTTTCCTTGTACTTTACTTTCTTGTGCTGTCAAGCCTGTTTGCTCAACTTCTTCCTCCTCTTCGTCCCTACGTCTTTTCGTCTTTTTCTCTGAAGCAATGGAGTTTTTCTCAATCCATCTCTTTTTTTCCCCAACCATATCTCATCCCATCCATGTTTCCCACACTCCCTGGCTGTTTGAAGTAGAGCTCTTTGAGGGTCTGCTGACTTAATTACTGTAATGGGGTTTCTGACACTTGAGACTGAAAAAGTAAAAAAAATAAATAAAAAGATGGTGAAGAGGGACTGGGAGGAGTGAAATGAAAGGACATTGTTAGTTTTATGTAGATTTGTACAATAAATGTGACAAAAAACACTCCAGGGCTTCACAGAAACATGTTTTTTTTGCTGCATTTTGTTGGACTTTTATGAGTTCTTCATCTTTGTGAGTGTTTAATTGTTTGTGCAGATGTTTATGTGTGCAGAGAATAAATGCATAATGCTGTGCGTGGCTGTGTGTTTGTGCAAATTTCCCTCACACTTCAAGACTTTCAGAAGTATTCCCAAGAGTTTTTTCAGAAAACATTCTAATTATACATATTACAGAACGCTGCATCTGAGGCTCATGGGTAGCGAGTTTGTTATTTGCGTTTCTGGAGTTCACCTTGTTTATGGCAGTAGTTTTAACTGCAGTTCAAGGATTCCCAGACATCTTTGGGGAGATTAACTAAATTTGTTGCAGAAACAAGTTTTCTAATTAGAAGTACTTCAGCAAAAGTTAGCAAACTATTGTCTTCTTAAAGTATGCATTTGTGTGTGTGTGTGTGTGTGTGTGTGTGTGTATATATATATGTGTGTGTGTGTG
>NW_013952787.1:63157-67062 GCF_001266775.1 Austrofundulus limnaeus
GTGTGTGTGTGTGTGTGTGTGTGTGTGTGTGTGGTTTGTTCTGTCAACCAGTTATGCGCGTGTGTGTGTATATACACGCACATAACTGGCTGACAGAACAAACCACACTAAAATACTGTACTTCAGGAAATTTGTTTTCTATGTTGTCACCGGCTAAACAACTAAAATGAGGATTCAAAGGAAAAGAAAACAATCAGAAAAGAACAAGGAAACAATGATGTAAACAAGAACAAAGAAGGAATGAATGGGGGGATGATGATGAGCCAAGTTCTTGTCAATTTACATTATGGTTTACATTTGATTAATTTCTTTTTTGCGACAATTTTTTCAGTCCTTCACTGCTCAAACCACTGGCACACAGACAGACAAGGCCACTTTATGGACCTGAGTTTAATTACTGTTCAAACAGGGGAGAAAAAACATTTTTTGTTTTATGTTTTGTACAGATCCTTCAGCACACTGCCACGTCTTACAAGGACAGTAAAAATAAACTTTCTTTCATTAACATACAATTACATGTTTGTACATCTTGTTTACACATGTCCACAAACATAAAACATATTTATTTAATTAGTCTGGCTAAAATTTTACAATAAAGAGATACAAAATTTTTTCCTGCGAATGAAAACCTTTATAGGAGTAACAAAGTGCATAACAACTCTCACTGTTTCTGTCTAATTGGGTCTGTCCGTGTGCAGCACTGGTTACAAAATGAAAACAAAAACTATTTGTAGAAGTAGAGAAACTATTAAAACCTTAGCGGGTCATCATCTGTAAAGCCTGGGCAAACTAGTATTTGGTAATTTTTTATTTTTATTTTATTTTTTTTTAGTGGCACATTTACACAAGTACATATCTTTGGTGACATTTATAAAGGACTTAGACATACAGGTTTTGCTGTGCAGCGGTTCCCATGTTGTCCACATCAATACACACTGTTGCATATTGAAGCATCTTTTTCTTTAAACTAATCCCTAATTCAGAATTATCCATGAGTTTTCATTGGAGTTATCAGTGTATCTCTGAGTCAGTCTTCCTTATATACTGTACTTTTTGTGTATTATCAGCAACTGTTTTTCGAAACACAATTCTTGTGTACAGTAATACAAGGTCACACACACACACACACACACACACACTTGTTTTTATATCCTTGTGGGCCCCGTCCACTGACTTCCATAGGAGCACCCGGACCCCACGAGGCTGCGTTTTCCTTAAAACTGGGCCCCACGATGTAGGAAAAACAAGGACACCCACACACACACACACACTCACACACACACATCTATTTTAACTCCTCCAGGGGGTGAAATCAGCCTCTCAGACAGCTGAGGTAGGGTCTCAGTAGGGGTGCAGCGAATATAAATGGTGCTCCCATCTCCCCATTAGTCTGTCTGAGATGAAGATGTAGGGGGTGGACACACAGGGTGGGGTAAGGATCAGGTGCTGAGCAGGCAAGGAGGGAAAAAAACATCCTCTTGTTTCCCTCTCCTATCTTCTTATCAAAGTTGTTGTACCTTTTGGACAAACTGCCTCCATTCATCTTAAATCTGGTTGAACCGGAGACCTGGAGGCTAACGCTCCATTTCTTTTTAAGTTCTCCCAGAAGAAGGAGCGTTTCATCAGTGCCCATACTGGTTGACGTGTTGATTTGAAAGCAGTCAACTATGTTCTGTAAGCTTTTAAAAATATCTTTATCTCCTTTTCTAAGTCATCTTCCTTTGTTAGGTTTCTGCTTCATTAGGGACCCTGATGAGTCAAGTGAACCAGGGCAAATGGATATTTATAGACGTTCAGAAATAGTATTGCAGTCTTCAGCTCATAAACTCTTAAGTAATTGTTAAGAGGAAGTGGGAAATGTCATACTGTAAATGTGTGTGTATTCAAGTGAGTATTCTCTACTATGTGGGGACCATTTTTGGAATGCACACCTACTTGTGGGGACCAACTGGGGGACCTAAGCTTGGTCCCCATGAGAGGAAATGTCATTATGGGTCAGGGTTAGCTTTCAGGTGTAAATTGAGTTTAGGTTAGATTTAGGTTTGGGATAAGGGATCAGGGTTAGATTGTAGAAATCATTGGAAGTCAATTTAATGTCCCCATAAAGATAGCTGTACTAGACTGTGAGCATGTACGTATGTGTGTGATTGCCATGTTTGTGTTTTCTTTACACCAACCAGCAAAAACATAATGACAACAGACAGACAACGCTTATCAGATTCTAGCACAGGAAAGGATGGCTAAAGCAAAAAAAATCATCTCGCTTTTATTCTTTTCAGTTTGACAGTAAATATTACATTTAACACATTAGTTCATCTACATATCTGACAATATTTAATAATATACAGTATTTAATTTGATTGTCAGGGCTAAATAAACCTTGTGGGATTAAAGGTAAAAGTTGCTTTTGTCCTGATATAAGCAGCAGCATGAATTTTATTCTGATTTAACAACTTTCTGTAACATACTGTATAAGGAACTGTAATTTTTAGTCAGTTTCCAAATTCACTTATTATAAGTGACTTTGGGCCTGTTTTTGTAAATTTGCTTGAAAATGTTGATAGTCATAAGTTCCAGTGTTTTGGGCTTGTTTAATGAATGTAGATGCTTATTTTAAATGTTGAATGGACTGTACTTATATATAGCACCAAAGTTTCTATCCAACAATATGCTCAAAGTACTTTAAAATCTGTGTCCCCATTTACCATTCACACAGCACTCTATTAGTTCTCTACAAAGCTAACATATATAAATCATCTATGGAGATCAGTGCTAATCACATTTATACACTGATGGGACACATCAGAGGCATTGGGGATGAAGTGTCTTGCCCAAGGACACAAATGAGACAGCTGGAATGGGGGATCAAACCAGCAACCTACAAGTTCCAAGATGACTCCCTTGACCACTCTACTACATTCGCCCCAGTAAATTTTAGATTTACATTGTTACAGCATTTCATTTCATTTTTTAGTTTATTTGGCAGGGACAGTGAACATCAGAACAGATCAAGTCTGTAATTGCACAAAGAGTACAAATACTTTGCAACTCCTGGTTGGGCATTTCTAAACAATAAAATACAAACAATATATACATCAACATAAAAATACATATAAATCCATCTCCAACAGCTGAATGACACAGGTACTGTATTCACGAGCCCAGTTTAGGATTGGGTACCGAAACTCGGTTCCAGTATGGCACCGGGGCGAAGATCATCGGTAGTACTCAGACCGAAACACAACTCTAATTTCGGTGCTTTATTTTGGTGCCTCAAAGAAAGCGGTTAATTGCACCCTCTGGTGTTCACTGTTAACAGTGACAGCCTCAGCACACAATCTACACAGAGTGCCAACAACAATAAGGGTGAGTTATGAACTTTTAATGTGTTTTAACTGTCTAATTTAGCTGTTTCTGTCCTCTGTGTCGGACTATGACTGGTAGAGAGAACAGATGTGTGTTAAGTTTCACTTCCAACGGGAGCGCAGTGAGCGCCATGTTTTTACTTTCGCTTTGAAACCGCACTGTAATTAGCGTGTCCGAGTTGTTTTTCTTTTTAAAAATGCTGGAACTGCTCACAGGAGGCATAGAAGAACACCTGTATTACTCTCCCTGCTGGATTAAAATAAAAAGCTCTTGGTCATTTCTCGCTGTTACGTTAGAGCTGCCGCCGTGCAGCAGACAGACGCTGCAGATCACGTTTGCTCTGACCGCAGTATAAAAGTCGTGATGCAGGTTTTCTTCGGTGTACATTTCAAACTGTGATCTAAACTTAACTTCAGCTGGTTTAAATGAATGTTTTGCCCGGTGTGAAAAAAACGGGTGCAGACTGAGGCAGACTATGAGCGCTGTGTGTGTGTGTGTGTGTGTGTGTGTGTGTGTTTGTGTGTGTTTAGGTGTGTGTT
>NW_013952787.1:67196-71869 GCF_001266775.1 Austrofundulus limnaeus
ACTCTGTGTGAGTGTTTGTGTATTATTTATTTATTATTAATATACAAATAAAAACTGAATATTTAGCACTAGATAAAATAAAACATGATTTTTTAATATTTTTATATGTTTTCTAGTTTTAAGTTAATTTATTGGTCAATTTCAAGTTTGACTTTGCCTCAGAAATAATCATTGCTTCACTCTGTGTGAGTGTTTGTGTATTATTTATTTATTTTTAAAGTACTGATTTAAATACCGTTTAGGAACCAGTACCATTTTGAAAGTATCGATTTAGCACCGGTATCGAAATAAACCTGTTCAATACCCAACACTAGTCCAGTTCCACTTTGTCTTTTTATTGGCTCTTACCTGTTACCTTTTTTCATCATTGGATAGTTTTCTCAGTCAGCCTGGGAAAAACATTCACTTCTTCCTGTAAACAAGGAAACATCCTCCATCACTTCATTATGTTCTTTGCTCACTTTTTAGTGCAGGATTATAAAGGAGCTAGTACCGTGCTTATTTCCTGTAGAGACACCCTGGAGACGTTGAAAGTCCATCACAAGGACACATAAGCTGTGTCTCAATTCCAGAGCTACCTCGGCCCACACAGGCCGCAGCCAGGTAGGCTGCATAAATCTGCTGTGAAATGAGACAGTCCCTTTGCATGACGTACTGTACGTCTCCACGCACTACAACTTTACTACAGTGATCGGTTTTATATCACATGTCTTCAGACTTAAAATGCATTGGGATATGTATTCACACGTCTTTTCTCTGGAGGAATAACTTCACAATTCAAATGTTACGCGTAAAAAATAAAAACATTAATAATTTTGGTTTAGCTCATCAGCACTTGTAGTTGCATTTTATTTAAAGTCTCATTGCCAGGTAATTTACTAAACTTACATTTAAAAACAAATTCATCAGTAATTGATGAATTCCAAACTATGTACATTTAAAAAAAAGAAGAAGAAGCTTAACCGTCTTCATTTTACTGTTTAGTTTGCTGACGGCATAATAAATCCTGGGATATCCTCGGCCAGGAAGGATACTCAGATTCAGCCCTTATTTTTGTGATTTTGTTGGCCGCATTCATCAGCCGCATGAAAAGGAGCCTTTGAATTGGGACAGTCTACGACGAGGGACAGTGATATAAGTAACTGATTAATGCCCACTCAGGAGGCTGCAGCCCCTAAACTGAGACACAGCAAAAGTGTCCAATTTATCAAGATCTCAAATAACAAGCACTAATTTACTGGGCAAACTAAAAAATTGCCTATGCTATAAAAAGTGGTGGACAGTAATGGAGTACATTTACTTAAGTACTGTACTTAAATACATTTTTTGAGTAACTTTACTTTACTTGAGTAATTATTTTTGGGGGAACTTGTGACTTTCACTCCACTACATCTCAAAAACAAATATTGCACTTTGACTCCACTACATTTCTCAGAAACTTGTTGGTTATTTGTTACTTTTGGTTCAGCATATCTTTGTGATCCACTTTTGCTGTTTTCCTTTTTTGAAATGCATTTGGCCGTACGCTATGTGCCTCACAAGGGGAACCAATCACAGCTCACACCTGGGATAGATATGGAATTATGTTATTCTCGTTAACGGTGGCGAGCTGAGCTCCACCTTCATTTCAAACAGAACCCAGCAATGGAGACGGTTGAAGAAACTCAAGTGGAGAAACTCGAGCAGCATGGCCATATCTCAGCTCGATGTTTGAGATTTTAAGACCGAAAAATATTTTGTTTCAGTTTAAACGTCTTGTGTTTTCACTGTGGATAAACTACATGTCTGCATTTAAGTACTCACCGTTCACTTTATTGCATTTTATGCTGAAGTCTTTACAGGTGGTGTAGAATTTGTAGCAGAGTGGTTCTATGTGTCGATACATCAGGTGGTTTCTGAGAGTTACAAGGTTCTGTAAAATTACTCTGAAAACAGTACAGAAATGTACTGATATTAGACATTCTAATTTGTACTTTTGAACACTTGAGTATTTTAAATGCATGTATTTTTGAATACCTAAGTATTTTCAAAAGTAAGTACTTCAGTACTTTAACTTGAGTAGATTGACCGAGCAACTTTTACTTGTAGTTGAGTAAGATTTGACCACAACTATCAGTACTTTTACTCAAGTGCTAGTGTTGAGTACTTTGTATACTACTGTCAGGTACTTTTTGCTTTTACTTTCAGTATTTAGTAAAACCTCCACAATTAAAAGGCATGATTTTAATGAGCAATTGTTACTGAATTAGTTTTAAACTATATGTCATTTATGTAAAGAAATGAAATAAAGCCACTGTCATATATGACAATATGTTATTTACATAATTTAATTTTAATAACTTTTATTGTCCCTCAGTGGGGAAATAAATTATCTGCATTGTTCTTAGTGCACATCTGAGCACACATGTGGGCTGCTGTTTGAAGCTATTTATAGTTATTTGTTTTATTAGTTGTTGTTGTTTTTTGCACAGATATCTTGAAGTTCGATGTGATAATTTAATATTGGATTAAAAACAGTTTCAATAATTTGTCAACCAAAACATGTCACATCCACCAAAGCCCAGGGCAGATCACCCTCTGCACAACAAAGTCTCTGCTTATCTAGACAATATAAAAACTTAATTATAAAGCATAAACCTTTGTCTGGAACTGAAATATCTAAATTGGCTGGGAACAAACACAGAAAAAATATTTAATTTAGAGCTGTAGGAATTCATTTAATGTTTGAATTTTGTTGATTGCTGTAAGAGGCTAAAAAAGAGGTTGACAGTACTCTACTCATTTAGGCAAGTGGCCATAATGTTTTGGCTGATCTGAGTGTGCATAGAAACCAGCAGAGAGCATTTTTCTTTGCTCTCCCTGGTGGCAGCAGGTGTGTAAATAATATCCCAACATCATAAGGATGAATGAAAGTGCTGAGGGACCAAACCAGCTCTCATCCACCTCCTTCCTTTCTCCTCATCAGACTGCAACACTGATTCCAGCTCATCTGTTCATCATCGGTGTTGCCCCCGGCTGCACAGGGCTTCTTCTTTTTCTCTCCCGTGTATCGGGCTACTTGTTATAATTCTGGGTCTGTAGGCCATGAGTGTTGTGGCATAATTTTGCCAATTGTCCTGCTTATGTGCAGGCTGACAGCTGCTCCCAAATCCTCTGCTTCACTGAACCGAATTACAGACCAATGTGCCTGCTTTGCCTCATATTATTTTTTTATCTGTTATTGAAAAAGAGCCCACATATAAAGTAAGAAAAGTGTGACACAACAGCATCAAAGTAATGTAATTGCCAACCCTGATCATTGTGATGAAGGAATGAAACTCTGCACAAAATTGTTTGTGATGGAAAATAAAAGTCCACTGAAAAAAATTAAAGTATTATTAAAGCTTTGCCTTTTCCTTTTACACATGTATGCATTTTGTACTTAAAAGTAATATCACATGTTTGTTAAAATGTAGCTTTTCATGAATTATATATCATCAACCAATACAACCACATAATGGCTGAAGTATTTGTTTGCTTTAATTACAGTAATAATAACCATATGCTCTCAAGAAGAGTAAATTCAGTGGAGTTTTATTTCTGGCCAAAAGATAATCGGTCAAAGTCTCCTCCACCAAAGCAAAACTGCTGGAGTTATTTTTGTCAAATCTCCATCTTCTGCCATACATCCTTAGTTGGGTTGTAAAAACAATCGCTTCAGAAGAGAAACCCAGACATTCCTCTCCCCAGTGACTTTTTCCAGCTCGTCCTGGAGGACTCAGCTGTTCCCAGGCCAGAGAGGATACATAATCCCTCCAGTGAGTCCTGGGTCTTCCCCAGGGCCTCCTTCCAATGGGGCATACCCAGAACACCTCTAAAAGGAGGCGTCCAGGAGGCCTCCTGATCAGATGAACCATCTCAGCTGACTCATTTCGATGTGGAGGAGCAGCGGCTCTCTCTAGTCCGAGCTCCCTCCAGATGATGGAGCTCCTCACACTATCTGTAAGGCTGAGCCCGGCCACCCTACGAAGGAAGCTCAGCTGGATCTCCTTCTTTCAGTTATGATCCATGTCTCATCAAGCGGGTGGCCTCATGACCACAAGTGAGGGTTGGAACGAAGACAGACTAGTAAACTGAGGTTTGTCTTTTGATTAAACTCTTTCTTCACCACGACTGACCAAAGCAACACCCTCATTACTGAAGATGAGGCCCCAGTCCTTTGATCCATCTCCCGCACCATCCTACCATCACTCGTGAACAACACACCCAGACACTTAAATTCTCAAGGCAGAAACTCTTAACCACCCCGAGGGGGCATTCCTCCTTTTTCTAGTCAAGAACCATGGCCTCAGACTTAGAGGAACAGACTTTCATCCCAGCTGCTTCACACTTGGCTGCGAACCACCCCATTGCATGCTGAAGGTCTTGGTCCGAAGACACCAACAAAACCACATCATCTGCATGCAGCAGAGATGAGATCCTGTGGTTTTGAAACCAGACACCCTCCTCTCCACGACTGTACCTTGAAATCCTGTCCATAGACACTATAAACAGGATCGGAGACAAGGGACAGCCCTGGTGGAGTCCAACTAGTGCTGTACCAAACGATTATTTTCTAATCTATTTATCTAACGATTATTTTTCGATAAATCGATTATTCTAACAACAAATCTATAAGTTATTCTGATGTGAGT
>NW_013952787.1:73005-77342 GCF_001266775.1 Austrofundulus limnaeus
GTCAAAGCAGTTTGGAGAGAAAAACAAAGTAAAGAACAAAAACAAAAGAAAATGATTAATCAATTATTAAATTAGTCATCGATTATTTTAATGATCGATTAGTTGTCGATTAATCGATTAATCGTAGCAACCCTAAGTCCAACTTGAACTGACAATGAGCTTGACTTCGTGCCAAGAATGTGAACACAACTCCTGCTTTAGTTATTCAGGAACTGGATCGACATTTCAGCACCCCCCACATACTTTGAGGAACATGGTCATAAACCTTTTCCAAGTTCTACAAAATGTAGACAGGACAGGCAAACTCCCACAAACCCCTTAGAAACTCTAAAAGTGTACAGTAAAGGTCTGGTCCACTTTTCCACTCCCAGGATGGAAGCTACACCCCTCCTCCTGAATCCAAGGTTCAGATCAGAGCCTCCCTTCCAATCCTTTCAAGAGACGTGTCAATCATGACAGCCCTACAACATCCATAGCCAGGGGCGTAGCACCAAATTCTGGGCCCTGTACACTCTCGATGTCAGTGGGCCTCTATCCATGCCAGTGCACACGGTGCATAAGCCAAAAAAGGGTGGGGGGTATTCTTTTAAATAAAGAAGCATAACTAAGGTTTTAAGCTACAATCAGATCAGATTATATTGATGAGTGGTTCTTTCATTCACCAGCTGAACTGATGCATTTGGCCTCCCTGTGTTGAAATACCTAAAACATTATGCTACATCTGGTTTGTGTACTAATGTTGTGATCCATGAAACTATATCAAATTTTGATTTAAAACCATTTAATCTTGAACTTTAGACAAACATTTGGTACAAGACGTGCTCAATTTAACTGTCCTGCACACGTCATAAACTGAACAGCAAATGTTTCTTTTGTGATGCAATAAAATTCAAACCATATTAACTGAGATTATGTTCACCTTTATTAAACCAGGTAGTGTATCAGTCCTTTAAACTCACTAAGAATAAAGTTTGACAAAAAGCCATAGTTTCACACAGAGACACAGGTGGAGCTCTTCAGGTGTGTTTATCCTTTTTAACCGGGGCATCAGAAGGCTTGTAATGTGTATAAAGGTCAAACTGGAGGGAGGTCTGGGGGTCCTCCCCCAGAAAAAATTGAATAAAGTAGAAGCTATTTCCTGATTTCTAATGTATTTTAACAGGTTATAAAGACACTTTTACTTACACAAATAAAGACTTAATTAGAGACAACTTGAGGCAGATTCTTTGTTAAACTAGTTACATCATCCTGTTTTAAACTCATTTATGGCTCAGATAATTAAATTAAAGTGATAATTTATCTCAAACAGGCTTAGAGGAGTTTTTTACATTAATTTTGTTTATTATTCATTTAATTTTATTTATAACACAACATATTGTGCCAAACAATGATGACACACAACTGCATGTTTCAAACTAAAATCATTAATAACTTTACCCAATGAACAGGTGTAATTATGATAACCACCAACTGTGAGTTTAGTTTGACTTTTTTCTGATTTGATGACAGGTCTACTCATAACTGACATGACATCATGCAGCTGTCTTCACAACATAAAATAACATAATAATCAATAATTAATGAATATCAGAGTGAACTTGGACTCAATCTTAGGATTAAACCACAGTTTAACTGAAACAACTCAATAATAGATTAAATGCTATCACTAAAAGTGATTGCTAACATTAGCTATGATAGGTGACTATAGCTGCAAGCTAAGTTTTCGTAATAAAAACAGCTGCCCTGTGGACTTGTGTCTGGTTCTTTGTAAAGAATAAAGTTTGATCAAAAGTTGGATGTTCTGTTAATGAGACTGATGTTACCTGCTGCAACTCCATGAGCACTGAGAATTCATCACCACGTTGTGTGTCTGCACTGTGTGAGTCTCGGTGAGCCGGGGGTTTCGGACTTCGGGACATGCAGCAGCTCTGACGAGGCGCATTGACCACACCAAATTGTTAATATTTAAAAGTTGTAGAGCGACCGAAACTTTTAACCAGCTGAGCAGGCCAGCCAGTCAGCAGGCAGACCACGGGAAACCTCCCAGTTCTGTCTGTCCGGTCTCCCCGCAGCTCCTTCAGCTGTGACTGGGTTCCACACTTCCCGGTTGGTGTCGGGCGGACTAAACCATTTTGCACCTCCAAGAGGGGGTCCCCAGAATGTCCAACATGGTGTGGACAGTAAAATAAAGTTCATTCTCTCATTTTATGTTATCAATATATTTGAAATAAATTACTACACCAATTAATTGAAGGGCCCATTTCATTTGGGAAAAAACAAATAAAAAATAAAATCAGGACTTCCATGGGCCCCTTTCCCTTCTTGGGCCCTGGGTAGTCAGGTCCACATTTCCCCCCACTTCCACACCCATGTCCAGAGCATTCAGCAAAAAAGTGTGAAACTTGCGCACCACTGGTGCCCTGCCACCGAGGAGCTTTTTTTTATATAAACCTTTGTGACCTCTGCCCTGGTAATGGACTCGTCTTCCCCCAAGTCTTCAGACTCTGCCTTTTTTTATCAAAGGCCTAACTTAAACAATGGACAAAGATGGACGCTGCATATTGAAAGAAATGTGTTGGAAGAATGAACAAACGCAGAGTTTGCAGGCAGGGGGCAACAAATGGAGAACAACTCAGGTGTTTCATTTCTTGTCAGAAAGAATAAAATTCAAAGCACTTCAAAACAGGTTAGCCAGGAAAAGTTATTGAAAATGAATAGTATGATCAGTGTCTGTGCTTGTGATTTATTCTAGTTTTCTGTCTTGTCCTCTGTTTTCTTCCTCCTGCCTTTCCTCCAGCCCCGCCCACTCACACCTGATCCTCATGTTTCTCCCCGAGGTGTTTCTTGTTTGTGCTCATTAGTCTCACCTTTATATTCTGTGTCTGGTCTTCCCTCCCCTGTCTGTTCATTGTGCTGTTTACAGCCTGCATGGCTCCATGTTCCTTTTCTTGTCTTTGCCTTGCCACGTCACATGAGATTTTTGAGCTGCCCTGTCAGCACTTTTTGTTTAAATAAATACTTTTTTTTTGGAGCCTGGAGTCTGCCTGCACCCTGGGTTCTTTCCTACCTGCAAATTCATGACATAAAGTCAAACAACACTCAAGGATCAGGAACAGAGAAATGCAGCAACAACAATGGTCAGGTAATAAACAAATGAAGGCAGAGCTTAGAAAGTGGATCAAGCAAAAATAAAAACAGATTAAGGAAATTTTGTGACTAATTAACTGAATTTTAGATATGGTCTAACATCTTATTTTTTTTTGATTAGTCATTTATATTAGCCAGAGACAACAATGTGTCCTCCTGCAGGATAAACATAGATTTGTTGTTTACAATCTAATGTTGACCTAAAGGTACCACCTCCAGGACTGTGACCAGGGTCTGCTTAATTGTTTTGGGTTGTTAAGGACATGTGGGCGTAACCAGATGGAAGTTAGAACCTGATTAGACTCAGGGCCACACACTCAGACACTGGGTGAGATTAAACTTTTAGATCTGAGAATAAACAGTTTGACTGGAAACTTCTGCGCAGTTATTCAGGCATCCAATTCGTAACAATTTCTAACACAGGTGTGTAGCAATCAGGAAGTAAAGACCAGGTAAACATTAAACTACACCACACATTTGCTTTTGTCGCAGGATGATGAGATCACAAAATATGTGCACCGAAGGCAAAGACTTTTCAACTCAAAAGTACAAAAAATGTAAACTTTAGATTTTACATTCAGATTTACACTTTTAGATTTAGGCTTTAGATCGTATGATGGACTTAGCACCTGTCCAGGGTTAACCATGCCCCTTGCATCATGATTGCTGCTGGGCACCAGTGACACCCCTGACCCTGAAAGGAAGAAGCTTGTTAAGAGGATGGATTGGTTAGTTGATTGGTTTAAGGTTTAACATTTAACATTGAAATTTAACGTTTAGTAAAAATTACCAAAATGCAAAAACAATGAGCTAAATAATAAAATCTTATTAGAAATTTTGGATTTCACACTCAGAAAGTCAGCTAAATAATGTAAATGTTTGAACTTTCCCGATAAGTAATATATATTGCTAAAGTAGATAAATCATTTTCTTAAATTCCATATTCCTGCTTTATTTGTCAAACAACCTGAGAAACAATTCTGTTCCGGCTTATGCTTTTGGTGCCACTACTGGATTTTCAGTGGCCCCTGTACGCCCTGTAGCAGCTGTCTTGTAGATTAACAATGAAATCAGTTTAAATGTTTACTTTCTGAGAATTTCAGTGGCTCATGAGATATTTTGTTAACAGACAGAAGAGCACACACAGAGACAACAACATTTCCCCTCAGATTGGTGGATGAGTACACGAA
>NW_013952787.1:77497-83324 GCF_001266775.1 Austrofundulus limnaeus
TAAGAACACAGACCTGTATATATATATATATAAAACAAACCTGTGGGCGTTCAAAGGACTGATTGATAATTAAGTGCTTGTAATTATCCCACTGAGTTACTACAGTTGTATTTGGTCTTTTTGTTTTGAATCCCTGTGCGTTTAAAGTTGCAGACAATGAAAATAAACCTATGAAAAGAGAAACCCCGAGCGAGGAAAAAAAAGACATCTGTGCATGCGGGCGTGCGTGTCTGTGTATCTCCTCTCATTAATGAGGGATCCCCCCACCGATCCTCCCACTCCTCTTCTCCCCCTCCCTGCCTCTCCCCCTCCCTCCTCCCTCCTTACATCCTAGGCTGTGCGCTGCAGCGGCCGCAGAAAGCGGCGCGGATCCCGGTGTGCGCTCTTCTCCGGAGGGGGCGTTCGGTTCGGATAATTCCAAGTTGTACTTTCAACGGAGTGAATCTCTCCTCGTTTAGACACAAAGCAGAGGAGTTTCCACGCGCTCAGCTGGGGTTTCCGATTCCCTCCCCCCAGGTAAGGTCATTTTGAAGTTTTCTCCACTCACTCCGTCCGCGCATCGTCACTCCGCTCCTCTGGAGGTTCTGCAGTCTGTGCTTAATGAAGAGTGGTGGCACAGGTGGAACCACACACAGAATAAACAAACAAGTAGCTCTTTCTGATCGTGTCTCCGCGCACATCGTCTCTTTCTCTTCATGAGCTGGAAGTTTAGTTACTCAGCTTCATGTGAGCCTCCTCAGTCTGGCTGAATGGCCGCCTGAGTAGGTGGCTGGTTTTATTGCATGCTTTATTTCGTTGAATAAATCAAATGAAAGCGCATATTTTAGGGCGCAAAATGTGCGTAAAAGCACGGCCAGCTGCCCCAGTTGCGTCTTTACGCACAACCAACTCCGTCCAAAAAGTTCAGGGTGGACTTCGCGTCTGGAAGCTCAGATCAGAAAGCCAGTCTCTCCGTGAGATCCTGCTAAAAACTAACTGCGGAGGATATTTTTGCATGCTGGAAAATTCACAAATATTCACCTCGACATTTAAGACACAACTTTTATTTTCGACACAAAAACTAATTAAGATACACAAACCAACATGTAAACATTCTAACTTCGGTTCTTGTTAAAGTGAAAGATTCAATCAAGAAAAAAAGAGCAAGATAAATTTCTTACTTTAACCAAACCATTCAGGTTGTGATCTATTGTTCATCAAAAATGCAAACTCATCAGTTTTGCTAAAATAAAAAAAGTATTCTCAGAGCTCTCTTAATCAGCTTTTGTGTAACTTTTACCACTTAAATGGTTTCCTTACAGCCCCACAGAGAAGCTTTGCCCGAGTAACAACTTTAAGTGAAATCTCAGCACTCTTTCAGCTGTGTCCAAATCTGTAGTCCATGCAAACGTGCTGTGGCACTCTGCTGCAGCCTCTGGTGGCTGGTGATAAACGCTCTGAATGCTGGAGCTGCTGCTTATAGGGAGGAGGCTCGGTGACCGTTTTGATTAGGGGATAATAAACCCATTTATGGAGGGCTTTCAGGTGACGCAACTTCCAGGAGCAGCCAAAAAAAGGCAGAGTGTTTGTATCTAAGCTCATATTTCTGAGTTCCACCAATCTAATCACAAACTGCAGTGAGGAAGCGGGGACGTTTTCCCTCCTGTAAATTGATCATGTTTGCAGGGGATAAAAGCACCACAGAGGGGACTTTTTGAGCGAGACAAATGAAGTATCTTAATGTCCTCAAAGATGTCTTTTTTTAACAAGGAAATAAACGGAGAGAGTTGCAATTTTAGAGCATGAACCACTTTTGATTCATTTTGAGTTAAATAGAAAAAACAGAATTTGTATTGATGGCTTTAATATTTTTTTACTGTTGCAGCTCAGTTTCCAGGCGCTTTTAACCTTGTGTGACTTTTATCAGAAGAATGAAATCTACCAGAGCAAAGGAATAAATTTTGAAAATGTGTTAATTCCGCAGCATGAAAAGGTTTGTAGGAGTCTTTCTGTTTGGCTCATGCTGCTCAGACCACTTTCGCTGCCAGCGAATAACTGATTTGGTTATTCTAAGAAATCAGTTTAATTTTAAAAATGAATCCTTTTAAAAAAATGAGGGTTGCTCACTGAGCCAACACATTTGACAAATGGACTCTGACATTTCTAGTCAGAGTATTGTGATGTATGTGAAGTCTTTGTAACAGCGACACAAACTGGATCCGTCTCAAACATTTCCATATTAATTCCTTATTGATCTGCTGTCTGTCAGCAGAACTTCAAATAATCAGAAATTCTTCTGTTTGGCTGTTTAAGCTCACTACAAGATCGGAGAGCGAACCCAGTCACCGACTTTGGTTCTGCAGAATCCATCAGCGCTGTTTGAAAACTCAGTAACACCCTCCTCAGTTATAAGGGCACCCCTGTAACTGACTAACAGTTTGTAAGGAACTTATTAACTTTGTAACTTAAATAACAGACAGGGAATTTATTACACATTATTATCTGGACAGAGAAAATACAGACCCCCCCCCCCCCCACCCCCGATGTTAAATATTAAAGAGTTTCATGTTGACTGAGCCACTTTAGAACAAGACCTATTATTGTTGTTAAAATCATAGAATTATAACCTTAAAGTCAACAATATTGCACTGTTTTTAAAGCCTTGTACTTTTCTAAAATATTTCCAGTTCATGTTTATTTCAACATGAGTGCAACATTATTATTTACATTACACCCTTAAAACATCAGAATCTATGATGATTTCAAAGAAGAGTTCACGGCTATTCAAGCATTAAACAAAATAAAAAAAAATCAATATGAATAAAAAATAAATTAAAAAAGTGTTGCACTTTGTAAAAACATCTCTTTTGTCCTCTGCAAGGAAACAGTTCCGTCACAGCTTTATGAGAACAGGAGTTAAAGGGCAGATCTCCAATTCTTTACATCAGAATGTCCTTTTCTGCAATATTAAATATCAAGCAAATTAGTGCTCACAGATATCTAACCCTTGTGTATATAGATTAAATAAATATTGCACTGGTTTCTGCAAATTTGTTTTTCACAGTGTAACATAACTTTCTAATGATGACGTTATCTTTTAACCCTCAAAGAAATATTATCTGATTATCAAATGATCAGAAATATTCCCTAGACTTGCCTGCAACTGTATCACAATAAAAAAAAAAATCTGTACAGCTTTAGCACATTTGACATAGAAAACCTATTTTGACTTAATGAATTAAAATAATTTTTATGTTAAAAAATGCAGGTTTATTTCATATTACTTTCCTTTTCTTCCCTTTTAATTGTGGGCTCTGTGTATTTACTATCTTACTTTTAATGCTAAAATAAAACAGATTTCTATTGTTTGGGCATTAAAAGTGGTTATTTTGAAACTTGTTCTTGTTTTTTCACACACTCACCTGTTCCCCTCATCAGTCCTGGCTCCTGACTCTGCTTCTGACACCAAATCACATTTTAAATAATTCTCAGCACAAATCTCCCTTTTTACAAAACCTTCTGATCCTCGCCTCAGTTTCATAAATGTACTGAACCATCTTGCATCTCAGGACGCTTTTCATATAAAGCTGGTCTACACCATAGTCATTACACTATTATTCAGTCGAGGAATCTTACCTGCACACTCATGGCTGCTGCAAGATGCTTCCTGCTTCTGACTCTGAGAACAAGACAGTTCCCCAGTTATTCCCCAGGTGGACAAAATCGTATCGTGTGCAATTAGCCATCAGAAAAACTTGTATGTAATTTATTTATCATAACTCCAGTTTTACTTGGTCTGCAGATAAAGTTCAATTTGTTGCATTACCCACTTTATGGAAAAAGTTGTCAAATTTTGCACATTTAACTGCATCTGTTTCCTAAGCTTTCCTCTTTTTAGTTCTAACGTTCTCTGTGTCACCCTTGTTCTTTCTTCTACTTTCTATCTTTCAAACACTACAGAATGCAGTAGTGGTGCAACTGTTCATCAGGGTGCAAAACAACAGAAAAAATGAAGGGAGGTAAAAAAAAAAAAACCAAACGAGAGCTGCCAGCAGTGGAGGGAGAGGCAGCTGAGGGTCTATGGCAGGCCATTGTACATTGTAACATATAATCGACCAGCCAGACAGGGACAGCAGTGGTCTGATCAAGCAAGTGCCATAGCTAACATGCAACCGACCCTTGAGGCCCAAACATCAGACCGTCCCGATTCTCTCAGCCACTCCGGATCTGTTCAGGGTGTATATATCTCCACAACCTGCTTCACATGTACTCAATTCTTCACTCACACACTGCTGCAGACAACTGCTCCAGGACATATTGTCCTGAGCAGAACAACAACCGCAAATTTGGTTTACACATCAGCTGTTAGAACTTCTGGTTCAAATCCCATCTGCACTTTACTGGAAACAAACCATGCCTTTTGATTAATGTACACATTACCTGTAGAGAAGCCTTTTTTCTCACTCAACATACTTTACCAGATAATTTCAACAAAAAAGAACCTGTCCTGAGGACACAACTTTGTTTAACATTAGTTCAATAATGTTCAGAAGGAAAACAGCAGCTGAGTCTTTGCTGTTAACGATAGTTAAACTGTAGTTTAGGGCTAAAGTTAGAAAAGTTCACATTTGCTTTCAGACATATCACACCATGTGAGTGTGTGGTCCACTTTAGGGGGTCTAAAATTAGAACATCAGTTTCAGGCATTAAAGTTTAGAATGGATGATGATGAATCATTTAGAATAGAGAAATTTAACCCCTAAACTGGTTGTTTTATTCTTTTGAGAGGGTTCAAGTCACAACCCTCTCCTTAATAAATACAACTTTTTTATTACGGTTTAGAAGCCCTTTATATAAAATATATTAGTGTAAGGTTAAAAAAATGAAACAGAAAAACAGACACTGTACAGTTTTTAAGCCTTCACGATAAAAGCAAAACATTTTTTTGGTGTGCACCAGTGGATTTTTTTACACACCATACCATAAAGATCAAATCACAGCAAAGCAAAAGTCACATAATAATCAAACTGACCTCACCTTGCATTATTGATAGCGATTTCAGATTTACAGCACAGGAGAGCTAAATTTTCTTCAGAAAAAGGAGAAAAACATTTGTTAATAGCAAGTGTAGGATCACAACCAATAAACATCTGATGAGTGGATATAAATAGATGCAGATTAGTCTAAAATATGGCCCCTGTACCACACTGTAAGCACCCTGCATCAATAAATGAGTGATTAGATTTAGTTTTAAGGATGTATTGGGAATGTTTAATAATTGACAAGGTACTATGCATCAACGGGGGTGTGTTTCTGATACATTTAAAGGTGCATGGGAAGAAAGAAAGATTGTGTGTGCAAGAGAGAGAGACAGATGGATAAAGTATGTGTGTGCGCGTGTGTGTGTGTGCAGGCGCGCATGTGCAGCAGCGTTAGTATAACTCTCAGATATTAGGCCCTGTCATGTTTGGTAAATAGCCATTTATCACGCATGCGGCTCTCAGCGATGGTACCCGCAAGATCCAATCCATTAGCCATATGCTGGATGTCCACTCAGTGTGCGATCGAGTGTGTGCACGCACATGTATCATAATTTATTATCATGCTTAAGGAGTTGTGGCACAGAGAGTGTGTGTGCACATTTGACGTAGAGGAGAGAAGTTGCACAAAGAGACAGTTTGCGTTATATTTTGAACAATCCAATTTTATTTACATTATTGTAAAGCAAGTGTGTAAAGTGCTGCAGTCCATGAGACACAGAATGCTTTTATGAGTCCAGCACAGTTCAAATAGTATAAAGTGTGTGTGTGTGTGTGTGTGTGTGTGTGTGTGTGTGTGTGTGTGTGTG
>NW_013952787.1:83339-95596 GCF_001266775.1 Austrofundulus limnaeus
GTGTGTGTGTGTGTGTGTGTGTGTGTGTGTGTGTGTGTAGAAAAAGATTGATGGATGATAAGGTGGAGTGATAATGACACTCCACAGACTCACTATTCTTGAATTTCACTGAATTTTCTCTCCATTCTTCTCACTTTGATAAACCCAGTTTCCCCTGCACTTGACTTTTCACCTGCAAAGCAGGGGAAGCATTAGAATGATGTAAAGAGCAGGAAGTTCACATTATTCAGTTCCATAGACTGTAAATGGAAGGAGGACATAGCATCTGAATCTGAAAAGCAAAGCTATACGTGCCTGAAGCTCTTCCTATGTTTATGAAAGGTTAAACTACTTTTTGAAAATGCAAATATTGCCTTTAAAAAATGTTAAAATCAAAGTTTGGAACCAGTTCACAGTCAGGTGGTATCTTGCTTATGTCAGTGTTTTAAAAAATAAAGTCTGTTTCAAACATCTAACAGATGGTAAGAGATTAAGGGTCACAGTTACAAGACAAATATTAAAAGTCTTTGAAAAAACTTAAGTTTCTACATATCAAAAATTACTGGGTGATTTTTAATTTAAATTGGTAAATGTTAGGCTAATCAATATGAAGTGATGTTACATGATTTAAAATAATTATCTACTTTGTTGTGAGCTGTGACAAAACACCTGAAGGTATGAAAGAAAACCTGACTGTTTGTAGAAGAGCTGGAACTCAGATTGTAAAACAGGACTTGCTCTTCTGTTACTGAGAAGCAAATTTCTTCATGACTCTGGTTAAAGTCAGGGATGTTTTAACCAGATTCTTCTCAATAGAGCATGGTCAGTGCAGTGAGATGTGATGTTGTACCTGAGGAAAGTCTGGAGTCTCTTCAGTGTTGAAGCTCCTCTCAGATTCAGCTGTGGTCAGAGGAGATGTGATGAGAATCTTCAGCAGAGTCACAGTCTCTGAAGGTGTCCTGCAGATTGTTCTCCATGAAGAGCAGCTGGGACAGAGCCGCAGCACCACTGCAGCTCCTGGACTAGATCAGACTTCTTGGTCCTGTTCAGCAGTGGGTGAGCCTCCATGGTCTTCAGTGCTGCTTCAGAAAATTGTCTGTGATCCTGCAGGAACATGTCTGCAGCAGTATAGCTCTGATTAGATGCATGTGAATGGCTCTAGATGATGTCACAAACCTAAAACAATAAATGCACAAATTTAATTCAATATGGAGATAGCTACAAGTGGTGGGGTGGTCGTGCAGAGGGTAGAGAAGCCGAGTCTGTGATCAGAAGGTTGCCGGTTCGACTCCCCGCGGACCAACCAGCCCCACTTTGGGCCCTTGAGCAAGGCCCTTAACCCCCCAGCTGCTCCCCGGGCGCTGTAATTGGCAGCCCACTGCCCCACATGTGTGCTCACATCTGCGATGGATAAAATGCAGAGACTTAATTTCCCCACCAGGGGATCAATACAGTGTATAAAAACGCGAGCTTTCTAATATACAGTATATTTAATATGAAAACGATGTTATTTTAATAACAACAAATTGTTGCAGCTCTAAGATTAATTATTACATTGTATGTTTATTTTTAAAATGTATTCCTTTTATTAAAAAACAAAACAAACTATGCACAACCGAAGAAAAAAATATATAAATAAAATGAAATACAGCAGAACAAAGAGAAATATCTTCTTATATATCAATGTCATTTTATTTAAACCGCACATAAAAACAACAAAAGTTGACCAAAGTGCTTCACAATTCAGCCAAATGAATAAAACAACAGAGCAACAGATAAATTTTAAACAGTAAGATTGATTTAAAATAGAGAAAAAAACATTAAAACATCTTTAAAAGAATCTCAAACTCTACAGAATGAAAGTCAGGGAGTAAAAATAAGTTTTAAGCAGAGATTTAAAAGTCTCAACAGTCTCTGCACACCGAATGCAAAGAGGTAAACCATTCCAAAGGTTTGGGGCAGAAACTGCAAAGACCTGATCACCTCTAAACTTTAGTCTGGATCCAGGAACATCTAAAAGAAACTGGTTGGACTGAAGTGCTCTAACTGAAGTGTGGATCTTAATCCGATCACACATATCTGCCCCTTTTTAAAGAATAAATTCAAACAATAGTAATTTATATAAAACAAAACATAATTTTTTTTTATATTATATTAAGTTGTGTTCACCATTAGGGAACACCAAGACAATTTAACTCCAAGTAAATCAAACTTCTGTGAGATCAAACTGTCCACTTAGGAAGTAACACTGATTGACAAACCATTTCACAAGCTTTCAACACTTCAACTTTGTTTAGAAGAAAGTATTCAATGAAGTATTTCATTCATTCAGATCTAGGATGTGTTATTGTTCCTTTAATGAATGTGTGATTGGACACAACAAAACCACAAACAAGTATCCCAGGGGACATTTTGAATTATTTACAGAATCTGAAAGTGTGGATTCTACACATTCCAATGACGCCAAATATGGAAATCATCACTAAAATGAAGAAGATATGACCGAACATTCTACAAACAAAATTAGGGAGAAAACAGGCCTCATGATGTGCTACGTGGGGGGTGTTAACAAAGGTTGTTTGTTTACATTACTCTGCATTAGCCCCGCTCCCCAGCACTGATTGTCAACACAGGTGACTGCCTGGGAAGGTGTGCGGACAAAAGCTCCTGTGGCCACACAAAAGCTAGCTTTTGTGTGATTTAATCAAAACATCTTAAAGTTTTTTTTCTTACAAAGTTTTTGCTGCTGATGGCCTCAGAAAGATAAAGAAATGTAAATATAAACATACATGTTGTGATTATTGGACTTTTCTAAGCATGTACCACTTCAAAAAAGAACTGTTCAAGAATGAATTATAAAAAATAAATGTAAATCAGGACTATACTACATCTACATAAACATTAAATGTTTGTATTTTTTTATTGTCATATTTTATCTGTTTTATGATTAGATCTAATGTGCCATTAAGTAGTTTAATGATATATTTGTAGCAACTTTTAGATTTATAATGTGAATTTTTAATAAATATGGTCACCCACAACACTAACAGCAGCCTATGCTATGTGCAAATGTGACCAAAATCACATTTTTTCCTGACAGTCTGAATGTGACAAACCTGGTTTTTTCAAATCTGTCTCAGGTGTTTCCAGTATGTGGAACTAAAACAGATCATGTTTCATTCATCTGAATTACTTCAGTGAGGAGGGGGCGAGCAGGTCGGTACAATGATGATATGGGGCGTCAGGTGTAAAATGAAATGTTAAAAAAATTTACTAATATATTTTTCATAATTTAATCCATTTTCTGAGTTTTTCCACTAATGTTTCGTTGTTATTTAGCTCACTGTTATTAAAATTGATCTATTTATCTAATATTTTTTATCTCTAATGTTCAGCACTTTGTTTCAGCACTTACATTGTGCAAGTTTGTATATAAATATCTGAAGTGCTGATAAATTTTAATCTGTAGGAGTTTTTGGAAGTAGAGAACTGTGCAGGGCCTACAAGACCAGTGGCATGATGTCGTGTAAAAGAGAAACTAAATATCACACGTCAGTAGATACTGCAGCCTGCGTAAAGAACCAAAAGAAAACCAAAAGAAAAGAAAAAAGAAACTAATTGATGCTTCTTTATTTATTAAAATAATTCAAGGCTCTAAATTGAATCTAATTAAATTGTGAAATTTAAGAGCAAAACATTTTAGTTTTTCTCAGTTGCTTTGAGGCATTTCTTGAATAACTTTCAAGATTTGCAAACTCAATCAACGTACTGTTGTGGGTTACAAACCATTTTCTGCTGATGGTTGGAGAGATGGAAACTGACATTAACCCATACTATCACGTACTTTGACAAGTCATCTCCAGTTTGACCTGTCTCTTGTTCAGGAAGGTAGGAGGTCCCTGCAGAGTGTCTAAAAAGGTGACAAGATGTTCTGTATTGTATGTAGGTAAGTCAGCATTGACCTGGGAGCAAATTACCAGGACAAATTTAGAAAAAAATAGCCATAAAAATTTGACACATTATGAGAACTTGTTCAACCATTTTGGGGGAGTGAGTTTATTTAACAGAGACACATAATGTATTTTAACCAACATGACAAAATCAACTGAAAATGTAAGGAACAGTCGTAAATTGTACAGAATCATGTGCATGGATGTACCAAAACATTTACTAACAGCTCAAAGAAAGGATCAGAATTTTTATGTGCACAAGTGACACAATGAGGTGAAGTTTAAACAAGTAGTTTTGAAAAATTTGTTTCTAATTTTGAAAAATGTACCAAAGCAAATAAGAAAAACTGCAAAAACATAAAACGATTCAGCTTTGTCCTGTGGTTAAGATGCATTTAATTGCAGACTGACATCAGCCAATAAAAAAATTGTAATACCAAGACAAAGGGACACTTCACCATGACGCCTAGTTTCATAACTTTATAACTTTATTTATAAAGCTCTTTCAGACAAAGTGCTGAACAGTAGCAAGTAATGTTGTAGTCAAGACCACTTAACCCAAGACCAAGTCGAGACCAAGACCAAGGGAGGGCAAGACCGAGACAAGACCAAGACTAGATTTTAAAAAAGTGCCCTAAATGATGGAGTATTATGTACTCATGTTCAGTGGGGGAAGAAGTATTTTCTCTCTCGTAGTTAAGGTCAAACTGCAGTGCTAGGCACCAGCCCGCTAAAGTGCAAATCCGCTAGTTGCGGACCTAAATATTTTGCTTGCGCTGTAACAGTCTTATTAATTTTTATAATTCATAAGCGGATTTGAGCTTTCTAAAATTAAAATGCAGAACTGCTAATAACTAATTATCTACCAGTCATCATTATCTTGAACAGCGGATGGTATGACTGTCAATGAATCACAACACACGTGATCTGTCCAACACCACCCCTCCCAGATAAACACACTTATTGTGAAGGTATACGTCCTGCTGACTGTTGCTTTGGGTCACAGTTCTGATTTCCCACAATGCTTTGTGTCTGCTTACATAGCAGGAAGGCAATAGCAAAAACAGTTAACGTTTGTAATCCAGACCAAATTTTTGCATGTGTTTATTTATTTTACTTTACAATTGGAGCTCCTTTTTAAAAAAAATAAAGTTAAAACGCTGGAGCTCAATACTTGATGTAACTGGTCAAAGCAATCGGTCAAAGGAGTTAGAAATGATTTAAAGATGTTATGCTGACGAAGGCATCTAGTGGTCAACTGGATCAACTATATAGAAAACTTTAAAATCTAAGCGCTTATTTTGAAGTTTGCAGATAGTTTCCTGTACTCTGTGCTTTTGTTTCCCGTCACAAATCAAATCCGTCATGCACCCAGAATGCATCACTTCAGTTTTACAATAAACAGTTTTAAAATTACTTAATTGATGCTTCTTTAAAGAAAATCTACAACAAACAAAAGAAAAAGACAAAGAAGCAGCCGAACTAGCAATCCTCAACTTTTTAAAGAATCAGCCGAACTAGCAATCCTCAACAACTTTTTRATTTTTRCACCAGGAGCTAAAGGTCTGTTTCAGGAAATCACATCCCCAGCAATCGTCGGTTGTAGAATTAAGTTGTAAAAGAGTTCATACACTGCAAGTTGGCAGTGTTGTGCATATATTGTACATGAATTATTACTAGCTAGTAAGTGTCAAATTCATCTTGCGCTTTAAAATTAGCTTCCGCTAGTTTTTGCTATGGCATAAGCACTTTTGAAGTTGTGGACCTAAATATTTTCATAAGCACTTTAGAAATTGTGGAGCTAATTTTTGGATTAGTGTTGCCCACCACTATCTAACTGTGATGTCAATCACAGGCCTCTGTCATCTTTTTAAGTGGGAGAACTTGAACAATTGGTGCTGACTAAATACTTGTTTTCCACACTAACTAACTTAATATGTAGAGCTAATATTGACAATATCTTTGTGTGAGTGTAGAGGAAAGAAGTTTGCTACAGAGGCAGATTGTTAACGTTGGCGACGATAAAAGTTTGGCGTTGTCCCCACTGGCTCTGAAAGAAAAGCACTGCTGGATTTACAAGTTGCTGTACACTTTCTCCTGGTTGTTGTTGTTTTACAATGATATTATTTATGAATAATGTAGCCAAATTTTTTACTTAAAATTTTGAAGACATCCTTTACTGCTCCCAGAGAACCATGGTTCATTTTCTAGGAGTGCTGCGTGCGAGTGACGGGGGTGCGGATGGATGACAGCCGGTAACAAACGTACATAAATAGCAACAAGTCAGGTTTGGATTTGAACCAGAAGCTACATTTTAATTCCAATGAAAACAAGATTGTTAAAAAATAAATTGGGCAGTATTCTGGCTGTTTAGTGATATTTCCACAGTTGTCTTGACTGGTCTTGAAATAAAATTCAGAGTCCTCAATGTCCGAGACAAGACCGAAACCATCAAAAACTCGTCTTGAGACCGGTCTTAAGACCAAGACCGGTTTCAAGTACTACAACACTAGTAGCAAGAGATAAAAGCACAACAGATCAAATGCAATCAATTAAATAAAACATTAAAGGAGCAATAATATGTTTCTTAGGCATTCATTTAAATATTAAACCATAATAAAGTATCTGTCACCTTTAGTTGTTATTAAAATACTGTTTTTATGTTTAAATAGAAAATAGACTTTTCTTCTCATCACTTCCTCTTCTAAACGCCTTGAAATTGGCCTCTGTCTCTTTAAGAACCTCCTTCCGCTTCTGTCNGCATTTAAAGGGCCAATATTATGTGTTTCTCAGGCATATATTTAAATACTATACCAAAATAAAGTATCTATGTCACCTTTAGCTGTTATTAAAATGCTGTTTTTATGTTTAAATAGAAAATAAACTTATCTTCTCATCACTTCCGCTTCTGAACGCCTTGAAATTGCCCTCTGTCTCTTTAAGAACCTCCTTCCGCTTCTGTCCCACCCCTTTTTGCACGCACGAGGGAGGAGGTGCTATGATGCAGTTTACTTGGCATCTGAAAATATATTTCCTCAAAGGTATTTTTAATCTGAAGAACTTCACTGAGTGAGAAGTAATGTTAGCTCAACAGTTTCAGTTTCACTTTCAATTTCACACAAGAGCCTGCAGGAGTCATGGGCGAGGTGGGGGGGGGCTGCCATGATGCAGTTTACTTGGCATCTGAAAATACGTTTCCTCAAAGGTATTTTTAATCTGAAAAGAGCTTCAGTGAGTGAGAACTAATGTTGAGAGCTCAGCAGACAGTTAGGTTTCACTTTCAATTTCACACAAGAGCCTGCAGGAGTCGTGGGCAGGGTGTGTGTGTGTGTGTGGGGGGGGTGCGCTGCCATGAGGAAACTCGGCTTAAAAACACGTCCCAGGGGGTGTTTCTGGTCCCCACCTGTCGTTTTGCTCCTCAGCATGGCTTCATAAAAACACTGCAGGATTTCTCAAACATGCATGAATGAGTCAGAGCAAGGCTTTGGGCATGTTTTTTTTATCAGAGTATAAAACTCAAAAAAATTGATTTTACATGATATTTCCCCTTTAAAACACATGAGATAAAGTAAACAAGTGAGTCTTTAAGTTTGCTTTAAACACCTCCACAGAACAGGCCTGCCTGATGTACTGAGGGAGACTGTTCCACAGAGAAGGTGCACGAAAGGAGAAGGCACGTTCACCGATAGTTTCAGTTCAGAGTTTGTCCACATGAACTCTGTAACAAATTAAACAAATATAGTTTTTATTTTTTGATCAGGGTTTGTTCACTATTATTTTTGCCTTAAGGTTTTGTTCAAAACAATAAAGCAAAAGATTTTAACTGAGCTAATAATTAAGCGGTGATATTTTTTCTCTCTCTCTCTCTTTCGTCCACACTTGCTCCATGGTGCACTGTAGGTTGTCAGTATAATAAGTTGTTTAAAGGTGTTTTTTCCTGCAGTTTGCAGCTTTCAAAAGCATGGCATGTTGGGACAATGGGAACATGCTAGATGTTAACCACATGTCCGTTCTCAGTGTGATAAGTTTGTAGTTTTTCATTCCAGCCCACAGCTGGCTGCTTAGCCAAAGTAATTAGTGATTTTGTTTTCTTTTTGGCCACAAAAAGCTGGCTTCCACAGTTGGACTGGGAGCAGAGATTGCTCGGTCCGCTTCTCCTTAAAAAAAACAACAACAAGCAAAAACAAACACAAAACAGTCACATGAATATATCTCCAATTACCTGTAGTTTTTTTTAAGATAGATAGATAGATAGATAGATAGATGATCAATTTAGATAAATACATACCAAGTTAGGGTGACTTAGCTTTTTATTTGCTGTCTACTGTGATTTGTCTTCGATTGTGAGGTACCTAAAGGGTGCTGCCCCCTGAGGGTTGACTAGCTCTAATCAATTGAGCAGCTTTAGATGACAAACACAGCCAAACAGTGCAGGGGAATGTGGCTAAACAGACATTACTTTATTTTCTGCTATTGTGGTGGAGCATTCAATTTCCAGTCCCTCTCGTGAGCTACAGCCCTCTTTTGTCTCCTTTCTGTTTTATTGACAGGTGACCTGCAACTGTGTACAAAAGGGGAGGAGAGAAGAACAAATGGATGGAGAGCAGAGAGAAAGTGGAGGAGGAAAAAGCAGGATTGTTCCCTCAAAAACGGAAGTCTCTTTTGCTACAAGCTTTTATTTTCAATAAAAATAAAAAGAGGACACTGTGTGACGAGAGCAACATTGTAACATTACATCTGTATGACTGTAATGAGAATTCTCACTTTTGTCTCTTAAAACAGAAATAATTACTTTTTCAGGATTTTTTCTCTCTAAATCCCTCTGTTATTTAGTTCCACCTTTGCTATGGAGAAGACGTATTCATTAACTGCCCATTACGATGAGTTCCAGGAAGTGAAATATGGCGGTCGCTACAGTAGTGACATCCTCAGCAATGGGATGACCCTCCACCTAGGGGGCAGCCTGGATCGTCATGTGGGTCGAGGAAAGGAAGGGACCTGGTCAAACAGTCGAAACAGAGATCTTAGCAGCAACAGCAGTGGCGGTGGCCTTCCTCGCTGGAACAGGAGGGAGATCTGCCTCCTCTCAGCTCTGGTTTTTGCTGCAGGCGTATGTGTCATCCTGGGAAGCATGTTGGCACTCAAGTACGTTTCTCTAGATTCCCAGCAGGACCTGCAGTGCAGACAGGACTGCCAACACAAACGCTCCCTTCTGCGGGCAGCTCGCTTCGTTCAGGCCAATATTGACCCGACCATCCAGCCCTGCCAGGACTTCTACTCCTTTGCCTGTGGTGGCTGGTTGAGGCGTCACGGAATCCCTGAGGACAAACTCAGCTACGGCATCATCACGGCTATAGGAGAACACAACGAGGAAAAACTGCAACGCCTCCTGCAGGAGCCGATTCGTCGGCACGGGCCCAACTCGGCAGAGCGCAAGGTCAAAGAGTTCTATCGATCCTGTGTCAACATCCAGGAGATTGACAAACTGGGGTCGAACCCCATGACAGAGGTGCTAAACAGCTGTGGAGGGTGGGACCTGGCGGGGGCTCCTCCTGGTGCTGCTGGCTGGGAGAGGGAGGGTGCCCCACTGAGGCCAGACTTTAACGAGCTGCTTTACAGGACACAAGGGGTGTACAGCACGGCTGTCTTCTTCTCACTTACTGTCAATGTGGACGATAAAAACTCCTCCAGGAACGCCATCCGGGTGAGATCAGAAAGCCAAGCGTCTATTTGTAAAAGAAAAATATAGAAGATTATTTATGTCTGCAGATAAAATAAGTGAGTCAGTTTTTTTCATTAGCTTAGTCAGTCAAAGACAAAATATATATTTTCTTTAAGTTCTCTGATCCCAAACAACTATACATATACACAAAGTAAGTTTTGGAACTTACACTAAATCAGCACTACTTACCAGGGCTCCTGCAGATCCTTAAAATGTCTAAAAAGGCATTGAATTCATCAATCCAAAAATAAGGCCTTCATTAGCCTTAAAATGTCATAAATCAATCCTTCATAAGTCTTAAAAATGTGAACACATAATATAAATTGGATGACGTCTCAAATACTAAAATAATTGGTAACATTTATTTTTTTAAATATTCACATGAAAACATTATCCTTTGACATCACTTCCTGTTATTTCACATGCAAATATCTCAACTGTTCATCTGAGCAACGTGAAATTCGTTTTGTAATATGTTAATAATGTTGTCTTTACAAAAATGCATTCATTTTTCTTTCAAAGATTGGATGTCACAGGCACTTTAAGGTTTTATCTACAGTGAGTTGGGGTTAAGACCCCACGGTGGGTCCTAAAACTCCAAATTTTAGGTCGTTAGAGGATTTCCAGAAATTAAATTAAGTTTAAAACTGACTGCTAAGAAGGTTTTTGCTATGTTTGATGAAAAATCATTTACATATGGATGAAAACACTTGATCTATTAGCAATTTTTGAATACTTCAACCAAAAATACTTTGATTCATAAGTTTCTGCCACAGTTTTATTATTTTTTTGTCATTTGTGTTTATTGTGAAATTGGGGTCTTAAATTTAATTTCAGTTGGCATTAAAAAGCATTAAAACATCTTAAGTTTAACTTGCTTTAAACTGTAGGAACCCTGCTTACGCTCTCAGTTATGGTACCCAACCATAAACCTGCATTTTTTTCTTGTTTCAAATCAGATAAATACATATCCAGATAAATATATTAAGCTGTAGTTTTATGATAAAGCAACATTTGGATATTTTTGGCTATATGCTCAAACTGAAATACTCGCGCCTACTTTTATTAAAACAGTAACCACATCAGAACAACTTTTATTTTTCCACCCATGGAAAACCTTAATGCCTCAAAACAAAAATCAAAACATTTTAGGAAGCATGTTTTTCACAAGCCCAACATTTCGTCTGTTAAATAATGAGTGTGCATAATAATTGTTCAAGCCTGCATGCGGGTTATTTAATAAATGTTATAAATTATTCAGATATTAGGCATGCTGTGTCATTAACTGTCTCTGTGTGTGTACATCTGTTGAGTGCTTAGCAACACAAAGGACAAGAGAGCGGAAAAAACTAAATGTAATTACTGTCTGGGCTTTTGTTTCTGCGTGTGCCTGTTTATGTAGATTGATCAGGAAGGGCTGACGCTGCCAGAGAGAAGTCTCTACCTGGGACAGGATGAGGACAGTATGAAGGTGAATAAGCTTCAGTCCTTTCTCGTCATTCCTTAGAACATATCTTCTTTTTTCTTCTAAATTAATTCATTTTTATAATTTCATCTACTAGTTTCTTTCACTTCCTTTTCGGCTATCATGCATTATTATCCCCTCCCTCTGTCCTCCATACCTTCTGCTATTCATCTTTCATTGCTGTCTCGCGGACCGTTTTTGCTTCTTTAGGCCTAAAAATTAAAGGTGCTTGAGTGTCAGTTGCAGTTTTTTTCTGTCATTTGGCTGTAAAAGACCTATGACCTAGCATTACGTTTCCATTCAATTTTAATGCAAATTTTGAAGAAACTTAAAAAATGCTGCATAAAAGAAAACCAAAAAGAAATGTGCATGAGACGTGTTTCCATCTTCTGTGAAAATACGTAAACAGGAAGTAAAGTTGCAAACTCACAGGGATGCACATTTCAGGACAATGGAGAGAAGTTATCAGGAACGTGTTGCTACTATCAGGAACGTTGTAATTATTCTGTCATATCAACTAGTGTTGGTGATGTTACAGGCTGTCTGGAGATGTAGAAAAAGAATAACGTTATGAGAATATCTGAGAAGGCGCAGACAGCGGGAGGACGGTCCAGCTGCAGCTGGTAGAATTGTTGGACAGCGAAAAAAGCTGTTCGCTACACTAGATACTCACTCTGAAAATGTGTTTCCATCTCCACTTTTACGCATCAACTCTTTTTTTGTCAACTAAGCTAGAAAAATAAATGTAAAGGTCAATTAAAATATACAACATGAGGTAAAGGTTCTCTTTTTTTTAAATTAGTTGGTGCATTGTAAGTGTATTTAATTATTTATTTATTTATTGGGACATTTATATATTTATGCTTTTAATTTTAATTATGTCTGATTTGGTCCTCCATAAGGTTGCTGTTCTTCATTAAGACACATTTACTGTTTGTTGACTTCTAAAAATCACATTTTATGTCTATCACTGTCTATTTTGTTTGTTTTATAATACCTTTTAAGTAATAAAATTTAAAATTTAGTTTTTGTTTCTTGAATGTGCTTGCCTTTTTAACATGTTTGAGTACAGTCTGGAGGAAAATGAAGTGATTGGAGAAAATTTACATACACACACACATACATACATACAGTATATATA
>NW_013952787.1:95736-97774 GCF_001266775.1 Austrofundulus limnaeus
TATAGATATAGATAGAGGGCAAATTTTGTATGCAATACAGACATTACTTAAAACAGTTATATTTTGTTTTGCTTCCTTGATCAGGAAACATGGTCTGGTGGAGGGATGGTAAAATTGTTGTCAGCTTTACAAGGATGACTGACTTTAAGCTTAATTTCTACCCCTGCTTCTCCCATCATTTCCCCTCAACCCCCTTGTACTCGTCTCCTTCATCCATCTGGCTCATTGCTCTTCTATATTAATCCACCTGTTTTCCTCTGTCACCTGCTGTGCTTTTGTTACTCGTCCACTTTGCCACATGTCAGCCCCGTCACCAGTCATTACCAATGATTTTGCCGCTGTCACTTTGTCGTTATGTTTCCCAGATCCTGGCGGCGTATAAGGCCCTGATGGAGCGCTTGCTGAGCATGCTGGGAGCTCACAACGCCACACAGAAGTCCAAAGAGATTATACAGCTAGAGACGCGGCTGGCCAATGTAAGCTGATGACATACAGTATGTGTACTTTCACTTAGACCTGTGTGACCATGATGTTTAATAAAGCCTCATCTCTCTCTGCAGATCACTATGTCAGAATATGATGACCAAAGAAAAGACATCAGCACCATGTATAACCGCATCGCCCTCAAGCAGCTGCAGCGCATTGCTCCTAGTGTTAGTGCAGCACACACACACACACACACACACACACACACACACACACACACACACACGTGCATCGTACATCGTTCACAAGAATGTGTGTGCGCTCATGCATTTCAGATAGAAGCAGGTGTGATGGATTGAGATTTGAACTCCAAGTGAGCATTTTAAGGAGTGTGGTGAGTGTGAAGTCAGACGGTGTGTGTTTGGGAGGTGATGAAGCAACACACGCACACAAACACACACAGGCCCAAGTGACACACAAAGGCTGTCTGCCCTGCAGGGGCAGACGAGCAGATTGAAAAACGGAATGAAAGGAGTTGGTGGAGAGAAAAGTAGAAAATGAGGAGACATGGGGAAAAGAAAAAAGAAGAAAAAGAAGGAGGAAAGAGGAAAAGACACTGGAGACAGAGTTAGGGAAGGAGGTGGCTTTTCTCAGAAGAAGTACGAACAGTGTCAAAGAATCCCTCAAGGGGCTTCCTGATCAATGGAAGGATGGATAAAGGTTGACATAGAAGGAATGGAAACTACAGAAAGGTACAAAGTTAAATTTTAGGAATTCAGAAATAAAAACTATACACGATGAGTTCAAGAGCTTTAGACAAATGAGATTTGAGAAACTGCCAATTGTATGTAGCAGATAACAATTCTGCTTAGGCCTGCGTCACATGTAGGGTTGGGTATTGAACAGGTTTATTTCGATACTGGTGCTAAATCGATACTTTCAAAACGGTACCGGTTCCTAAACGGTGTTTAAATTGGTACTTTAAAAATAAATAAATAAAACACACAAACACTCACACAGAGGTTTATGAAGCAATGATTATTTCTGAGGCAAAGTCAAACATGAAATTGAGCAACATAACTTAAAACTAGAAAACATATTTAAAAATTATGTTTTATTTTATCTAGTGCTAAATATTCAGTTTTTATTTGTATGTTAATAAGATTACTGTATTTTTACATAAAATAAAATGACTGTTTTAATATTCCAGCATTTTTGTTGCAAAAACAGCAACAGGCCTAAATAAAACTGTCAGAGTAACTCTTCTACATAACTTAAAACTAGAAAACATATTTAAAAATTATGTTTTATTTTATCTAGTGCTAAATATTCAGTTTTTATTTGTATGTTAATAAGATTAATATATTTTGTTACATAAAATGACTATGTTCCCAGCTTTTTTGATGCAAAAACAGCAACACAGAGAAAAAAAGGAGAGAAACATCCATCTTGCTATCCTTATGAGGACTTCACACACACAGCACTCACAGCTTCTCTGCCTCATTCTGCTGCTCCCATTTTTAACACCAGGCAAAAAATACATTTAAAACAGCTGACGTTAACTACAGATCACAGTTTGAAACGCTCCAGCATTTTCAAAAAGAAAAACAAT
>NW_013952787.1:97835-99881 GCF_001266775.1 Austrofundulus limnaeus
AGAAATGACCAAGAGCTTTTTATTTTAATCCAGCAGGGAGAGTAATACAGGTGTTCTTCTATGCCTCCTGTGAGCAGTTCCAGCATTTTTAAAAAGAAAAACAACTCGGACACGCTAATTACAGTGCGGTTTCAAAGCGAAAGTAAAAACATGGCGCTCACTGCGCTCCCGTTGGAAGTGAAACTTAACACACATCTGTTCTCTCTACCAGTCATAGTCTGACACAGAGGACAGAAACAGCTAAATTAGACAGTTAAAACACATTAAAAGTTCATAACTCACCCTTATTGTTGTTAGCACTCTGTGTAGATTGTGTGCTGAAGCTGTCACTGTTAACAGTGAACACCAGAGGGCGCAATTAACAGCTTTCTTTGAGACACCGAAATAAAGCACCGAAATTAGAGTTGTGTTTCGGTCTGAGTACTACTGTTGATCTTCGCCCTGGTGCCATACTGGAACCAAGTTTCGGCACCCAACCCTAGTCACATGGCACGACAATTATGACAAAATCAGCCCAATTTTGCCTGACAATTTTAAGGACGTCCAGATTATCGTGATGCTCTAAAGATAATCTGGGCAGATATTCCTGCTGTGGGTGGTGAGTTAAGAGTGATCTAGTTGGCTCGGAGAGACATCGGTACCGCTCCAAACTCAAATCTGGGATATTCAACATGTTTGATCTTTTAGTTGAAATCATAGCGTGTGTTGTGTTCACCCGAGAACAAATGAGCTGCAACCTGTTGAATGAGACGTGCAGCCAACAAAGTGAGAAAGTGAAAACACAGAGGGGATTCCAAAATACAGAAGACATCAAGAACTGCCATGTCTCACCAGAAAGTCTGCTGGACATTAAGTCCACAAAGATCAACATTGTTTCTTCCTCGTCTCAAATACTCTGAACTCACGTCTCTCTAGAGGTCACGTGAGACTTTTCCTCTGACATCTGACCATAGGTGTCGCTACAATAGTAAGTGAAGGGGACGTGTCCCCCTCATTTTTCAAAAGTATCTATTTGGACCCCTCCACATTCTTCTCATCAGTTCACCCAGCTCTGTTTTTGTTAGGCGACGATGAAAGAATCCATTCTGCTTGATTGATAGGAGAAAACTGATCACACTAAAAGTCTGCGCTGGGTTTTCCTGGTTACCTCCAGTCAGCACCGCAGCCTGCAGCAGGTACCAGTGGGAACGAGCAGCCGGAGTCGGAGATCACCGGCGTCAGACTACCTCCACCGGGTTAGAGGGGAGGAAGATGACGGTGAATTCCAGGAGCGCAAATATTCAACCTAAAACTAACTTCTAGCTGCTTGTAGAAGGCAGCGTGTGTGATTGTATCCCTCCACAGACACACAACATTAGGAGATGTTTTACAGAGAAACATAAAGTAAGTTAAACTCTCCACAGGACAGGGTTAGCTGCTGGCTACAGCTAGCTTACATATCACCACCATTTAATGTAATTTAAAGCATCTGTTAAAGTACAGAGTGATCAGCTGGTGATATTATTATCAGCAAGAATAAAGTGATCTCATCAGAAGATTATTAGGTGTTTTTATTAAAATATAAAACGATTGCATTCTAACTTATTGTGAGAGTAGATTTTTTTTTTTTTAGCAGAATATTTTAAACATAAAACAGAGCTTGGTTCATGTCTGAAAACTTTAATAATCAGATGATGAGACTGTTGACTCACAATCACTGATGAAACCAGACCAGATCTTTTATTCATCACATTTCATGATATTTTCTGACTTTTTAAAGCAGACTGACTTCAGCTGGTAATAAAAACCTAATGTTTAATCGATCTTCATGTGATGCAGGAGCTGATGAGAGTCAGGGTCAGCAGGTAGGGACAGAGCTCTGTGGCTCAGGTGAGKGATGATGATGATGAAGATGAAGGTGCTGCTGGGAAATTCTGAATGAAATCTAARATGTTTACTCAAATCAGTATTTATTTTGAATCCATTCTAGACAGTTGTGTGAAGTTTATGAAATATATTACTGATTTAAAGGCATAATCTACACCATGATTAAACTGAATTTTATTA
>NW_013952787.1:100201-102202 GCF_001266775.1 Austrofundulus limnaeus
CATGCAGTTAATGGTCATTTGGCATACTGACACATTACAATTTAAAATAAATCAAGAATAAACAATATGAAAGTAAAAGGCACCCCTTAAGTCACTGGATATGTTAAATTGTGTCACATTAATGAACCTTATCTCAGCTGTAGCAGTGAGTTTTAAACAGGATGGTAGTTTAATGAAGAATCTGTCTCTGAAATAATAATTAAATCAAGTGTTTATTTATGTATGTAATTGTATGTTTAAGAACCTGGTAAAAAAAAAAAAAAAACACCAGAATGCAGGAAATGGCATCAATTTTGTTCAAAATTTTCTGGGGGAGGACCCCCAGGCCCCCCACCCTGACCTGTGTGTCCCCCTCACTTTTAAAATGTTCTGACGCACATGCATCTGACGTCCCGCAAGATTTCACGTCTGACATCTGAATGTTCATGAATGAAATATCTGTCTGTGTGTGGTGTGGTGTCTCTCGCTGTGTGACTGTACACCACACACTGCAGGACCAAACCTGGTATTTGTTCTCACCTGTGGGCTCTCTCAGTCTTTGAAAATTGTCCAGCTGTTTTAAAATCTCCTCATGTGACGCAGGCCTTAGCAGCTACAAAATAGTGCAGTAAATAAGCCACAGCAAATAGTAATTTATTTTAACTTAAAATTAAGCCCATAACTATATGAAATAGTGATCACATACAATTAAGTGTTTGAAACAAATTCTAGATTTTTTAATGGAGTTATGTAATCAATATGTAAACTCCACACAGAAAGACCCCAGGTCCGAGCTGCCATGCTCTTTTGAACAATTTAAATAACAAAAATCTGCATAAATGTATAAAATATTATTGAGATTTTTTTAAATGTCTTTTCCTCTGAACAGACAAGCGTATAAATACTGATGTTGCTTTTGGTTCATTCTGCACATACTGTATTTGTGTAGCTCATGCCAAGGAAATCCAGGAGACAGAAAACATTGTGTGAAGGTTTTGATCAGGGATTCTCCAACTGTTGGGGATGTGTGACCACTCCGTTTTTGGTCCTTAAAAAGCTGTAAGCAAAACTTTTAGACATTGTTGTAACTCCGACTTGTTTTAATGGGCAACGAGAGAAGGATTAAAAGAAAACAAAACAATGGCCATAATAATGCCAACATTGACTGTTAGCTTATAATGGTGAAGAACTCCCCTTCAGAAGAGAAGACTCTGACGTTGATAAATTTGAAAATGAGGTTTTGAAAAAAATCTGTAAGACTTGAAAAAATCCGTAAGATTGCTCTATACGTCCGTATACCTGCAAAATGATGTAAAACCCTTATAACTTATGGACAATCCGTACAACTTCACATGCATGTATAAACCGGCATGCCACCTTCGATTGTATTTGAGAACTAGAATGAACGAATGAAATTTGCAAAACCGTGTTACGTATATTTGAATACCGTAACATTTTTGACACACAGGTAGAGAGGAAGCACAGAGACTGTTTAGCCAATCAGGACGAAGAACACAACGCACTGTGAAATAAAAAAACTGCACAAAAAAATCTGCGAAGCAGCTAGGCCGTGAAAGGTGAACCACGTTATAGCGAGGGTTCACTGTACACAGGTCCTGACAGTTGAGGTACAGTCTGAGATGTAAGCCTTGGGGCTGTACACATTTTCTAAACTTACCACAGTATGACCTCAGCTTGAACCTGCTTGAACATAACTCCTGTGAAGACTGACAACTATCATCCCACATGTAAATAATATTTATCACTGAGGAATGATGGACACCAGGTTGTTGAAAATGTTCTTATAACCCTTCCTGATGGGCAGCAACAGTTAGGTTAATGCTGATGTGTTTCTTCCTCAGCAGTTGAACACACCCGAATGCACCAGAACAACAAACTACTCAAACGCCTGCTTCTATCAGTTGTTGTACAACTGTGATGTTGCACCACTGTCTTGTGGGGTACCCCAAGGTTCAGTTTTGGGCCCAATCCTCTTTTTATTGTACCTGTCCCCTTTAGGAG
>NW_013952787.1:103935-108314 GCF_001266775.1 Austrofundulus limnaeus
TGTGTGTGTGTGTGTGTGTGTGTGTGTGTGTGTGTGTGTGTGTGTGTGTGTACACGTTTTTGTTACATGGTGGGAACCATTTTCCAGACAAAGGCAGCCTTGTGGGGACCAATGCTAATTTTGTATGGTGGATTGGGTTTAGGACCAAGGTGTGAACTGAGTTTAGGTTAGTTTTGGGGTCAGGTAGGTACCTGTGAGTTTAGTTTTAGGGTAAATGGTCAGGGTTAAGCTGTAAAATTACTAAAAAATGAATGGAAGTCGATTCATGGTCCCTCCTGGGATATAAAAACAAACCTTTGTGTGTGTGTGTGACTGATTGTGTTGTGGTGTGCATGTACAGTTTAGTGCTTTTGGTTTAGGGCAGTCACTGGAGTTTGAGCCCTAACACTGTCACCATATGTATGAATTGGTTTTTGAGTGCTGCTTTGCACATATTTGTGTATGCATTTGTGTGAGTTCAGTGTGTGTTTGGTGAGTCACTGTTGAGTGAACTTCCAGTTCTCCTGCAGCTGATTATTATTGATCTGCACCCACACCTTTCTACCTCCTGCAGACTCAAACAGACGCACATGAACGGACACCTGCAACAACACCTGCTTTTTTTCCCTCCTCCTTCTTGACAGCCTTCAGGGGAGGCACTGCAGTGCTGCTGCACGTCAGGATTTGTGTTACAGCCACTGACAGCTCACCAATAGGCTCTCTGCTCGACACAAACACAGTACAAAGCAACTCTCAGCCCTCATGCATGACTGACTGGCTGAATGACTGGAAGCTGGGATTCCTGCTCGTCATTTATGTCTGAGACAGGATACATCTCTACATAACAACATAACCTATTCAGACATTTTGGTAATTTCATGAGTCACCAGTTCACAACGTTACTGCCTTGTTCAGTGTTGATCATCCCCATCTCACTGTTTCAAGTGTATCCTCTCACACTGTTGCATCCTGCAATCTTTGATTGATTTTGTGCCAGGCTGAAGCCTGGTCACATATTGATTACTTCTACACAAAATATGGAATCAATTACCCAGAAACATTTCCACTTTAAATCATGCTATGAAATTGTGAACTGGCTAGAGCCCGCCTGAGATGGGGGATGGCCGATGGTTTTTGTTTAGCAAAAAATCAAAGTAATTTACTAATGCAGTAATATATTATGCTATAGAAGTAATCACTGTGAGCAGTTTTTATTGATCTGATTAGGTTTGGTGTGAGTTGTTATAGAATAAAATTCACAGTAACACCACTTTATGTGACTCAGTTTGCCAATGGGCATGTTTGCGGGTAGGTTTGTTTCATTGTTTTTTCACCAATAATAACTTGAAATACTTAATTCTAAAAAAATCTATCTATCTACCCATCCATCCAGCTCATTCATCCTATTTATTTATTTATCCATCCACCCCTCCATCCATCCATCTACCCATCATTACTGTCTTCAGAGTGTGCCAAAGCAGTCAATCGTCTGAGGAGAGACAACAGTGTTACTGTTAAATGGGTACCAGGACAGACTGGCGTTACAGTTTTTCTCATTTGCTTTGGAGCATTTCTCAAATCATTTTCAACATGTTCAAAACAGTAAGCGCATTTCATGAAACAATGCATACAAATAGCAAAACACCATGGATTACTTTCAAAACCCAGTTTCTTGCTCAAAATCCTGAGTTCATCTTTCAAAAGAAAATTTCTGTGTCAGTGAACATGCCAGTGCCATCAGAAGGTCAAGTCCTTGTGTCTTTGTGTAAGGATAAGAGTGTAAGTCAAATTCATTTGTCGTGTTGTCGATATAACGGCGTACTCTGGAGGATGTTCTGATGTAAACTATGGGTACATTTTTTATTACAATTTGTAAATTATAATTGTGGGCGATTGATTGTACATTTATGCTTTTCCTGTTTGTATTGTTGTCAGACCAGTCATTGTGATACAGAAAGGAAAACATAGCACTGCAGAGCACAAAAAAGCTAAAGTAGAAATATGAACAAATGACAATCTTCTTCAGGAAAACTGTCCTTACAGTGCTGTAGGAATTACAGAGCAGTCTACCTACACTTGTTCCTGTCTGCTAGCCCACAAATTCTCATCCACATCAAAACATTAAGGTTCATAACCAGATAGACAATGCACCAATAGTTGAATGTTGAATGTGAAAACAGTTATACAACCACAACAGCGCTGGGCTGAATGCAAGTTTAATGAGTGTCTCTGCTCTGCTCTGCTCTCTCCATGCATCAGCAGTGAAACCAGGAAGTGGTGTTACCTATAACAACTTTCTTCAGAATCTGACCATGCCTACTAAGTTTGACGTCACTGAGGGGGCAACACTATCCTTTTCCAGGGTCAAAATCCTTTTGAAATAATTCCTGTTTCAACTAGTGTTTCTTTTACATTCAGTCACTATGTCGAATATGTATTCAGCAGAGGCGATTGCTCTAAGACCGCAAGGGAAGCTCAGCTTCCCCTAAAATGTCAAAAATATAAGTGATCAAATATACACTGTTGTGTGTACATGTCATTGACTAAATATGCGCTATAACGTGCTGAACTTTTGTTCAGAATCAGCTTCTTATCACTGGTAACGACGCGGCTTTCCTCTCACTCATTCCCGCAGCTTCACAGAGCTTTAAACAGTGAGGACGCTGAGCTTCCACAGAGTTCAAAAGTGAAGCAAAGAGTGCAGCGAAACGAGACGAGTCATTGGATAAATGCTGGGCTTTTTCCCGCCCATCGGATGCTCAGTGTCTCTAGGGTTCTATGGGGCAGTGGGCTGGCCTCGGCTGGCTTGGACGCTCAGCTTCTGCATGATGATTGGATGATCTGTCGGAGGCTGAATCCCTTTTTGATTGACAGCGAAATGAGCGAATCAGCGATCTTCTGGTGTAAACATTCYGTGGGAGCAGTTTTTACTTTTGTTTCTGTTCTGAGTTTAACCAGAGACTTTCCTAATCCTCTTAGCGGCATTTTCTTTGTTTAAAACAACTAGCGACAAATCGAGCTCCTATTTCAGGTGTGTGTGTGGTTTTTTTTTTTTTTTTGTAGCTGCTTGTGAAGACTGACTTCTTTCAGTCTTTCTGACTCCTATCGCAGTTTCTGTCCAGCGGGTGCTGCTGAGCCCCTCCACCCCTCCACCTTGAAAAGGAACGGAGGGTAGAATTTACGTATAAATAATCTGACACATTTTATGATGTAGGCTGAAACTGAGCTTCCCCTCCTTGAAAGACCAGCATCCACCACTGATGTTCAGGCATGTAGCTACTTACTATACTTCCTACTCTGGGTGACTATTTTGTTCAGCCATCCAGACCAGTCTGTACATAAAATCACCAGTTTAATCACAAACATATTCACACAATGGTTAAAAAAACTATATAATTTCACCTAAGAAAAGACTATAAAATGCTTTTTTAAAAGTCAGTAGTAAACAACCCCAATAAATTTCCTCAATGCGCTATATAAGTTCAGGCCATTTACCATTTTTACCTAAATCAGATGGCACAAACAGCAAATCGACATTAGTCAACCAAAAAATTGTTAGAATTCAGTCAGTTAAAATATGAGTAGGAGTATAGATTATAAGCTAAAATTTTACATAAAAGTACCTGAGAGTCATTACCAACACATACACTGATCGTGGCATCCTGCAATATGAGCTCAAGCATTATAGAATTTCTTCAAGGTTTGACCAAAGCGATTACTACTCCATCTGTCAAGGTGTAGGAGTGTTTTGTAGAATGGACCCAGACGTAGATGAGGGGAAGAGCAAAAATAAAAACTTGAACTTTATTATCAAACTAGAAATGCAAAAGGCTGACAAGACCTCAAACTATGAAGAATTATGGATGACCCTCCAGAATAAAGAGCCGAGGATCAGGAACAGAAGACAGAAAATCCAGACTGTTAGGTTAGGGAAGGGAATAGAGAGTCTAAATCAGAGGTCAACAATACGGGGACTTTCTGAGTCGCCCGCAGGACACATTCTAAAAACAGCACTGATTGATTGATCATCATAGAAGCAGTGCTGTAAATGCTAAAAAAAGGAACCAAAAGTCACATGTGTGCTCTTTTGAGCTATTATTAACAAAACACTTTCCAAACAGCTGCTGTTTAAGCCACATATCCCGTTAAACCCCTGTCAACTCAACAAACTCAACAAATTCTCTCCTGTGTCTCGCTCCGTGTCTCTCTCTGTCCTGCAGCCTGCAGCTGCACACAGACACACACTGAACTCCAACCCAACCCCCACACTTCACAAAATTAACCCTTAGGACACAGATATTCAGCTTGTTTACCTCTGAGTAGAGGAGAAAAAAAAACTGCAGAAGAAAAAAAAGTAATTATTTGTAATCCCTGGTTGTAACTCTGCTCAGCGCCCCTTT
>NW_013952787.1:108479-116446 GCF_001266775.1 Austrofundulus limnaeus
CAATGCAACAATCGCCCCCACCCTCTCTCTCATTTGATTGACGTTGCACTGACTCGTCCTGCTCCGACACTCTAACAGGGGAGGGGCTAGTGGTTCCTCTCAGGTTGACATCAAAGCAGCCCGTTGATCCTGCTGACATCTATTCTGACACAGTGAGGACTGAGTTTGTCAGCAGAGGATCTTATGAATTAAAATCAGACTTATATTTTCCAAAAACAGTAGACCTTCTAAACCTCTGCACAAATTGTGAACAGGGTCTTTTTTTACCCTTTTCATTTGATTTAATTATATTTACTTTATTTATTCATTTAATTTGTTATGTGATGTATGTTTGTGTTTAAAGCAAATAAATCTAAGTTTACCATAGTACCTGACACTGTCAACCTTGTTTTTAGGGGTTCAAATTGGGGTGGGTGGGACATAGGTCGGGGGGGCTTCAACTTGCCTAGGGCACCAAAATGGCTAGAGCCAGCACTGTACATAATTAAAGGTGAGCGGTGCAAATTTATGTTTGTATCAAACAAGTAGCCTTTCATGTTACTCAGTACCCCTGAAGTAGCCCTCAGTCTCAAAAAGGTTGGTGACCCTTGGTCTAACCATTAATTAACCAAATCCAGAAAATCAACAAAGACAGGAGCAGATGACAGTGGGCGTGGCAGGACCGAGGACCAGGATCAATACAGAGAAAACTGAACTGAAGAGAACTGAGCTGATGACTGAACTGAACTAAACATTAAACAACCAAGATACCAAAAACAAAAGACATTGGCCAAATCAGGAACTAAGCCTGATCTAGAAACACAAAGAACAATCAAAAAATGAATAAACCAAGCACCAATCCTCACACTCATTTCTCAACATGACGATCTTAGATTAAAAGCAGGCAATATTCATTTTTTAAAAGAATGCTAGGCCTTTTATCTTTTTGCTGTTATTTTTTCCCATATTTTTAAAGGATAACTTTTTGTAACAGTATGGTACCATCTCTACTCATATCCATTAGACCTGTTTTACTTCTCTTCTAATGCTCGGTCTAGGCCATGTTGTTTACCAATCTTCTTTCAGCTGTACATCCATCTATCCCCCCTGATGGCTTTTGTAATGAATTCTACACTATGTTTCAATCATTCCTGTCTACCTGTCTCTTGTTTTCCCCATAAGTGTCTAACTGAAAGCCTGTGCCTTCTCCCTTTTATCACTCTTTCAGTGTTTGGCAGATATGAACTTTAGTGCAGAGCTACACACACTTTATGCTTGGAAGATGCAGTAGTTTTCTTGAAAAATCACTTGACCCTATACTATTTAATATAACTAGTGGTCAACAACACTGTGCAATGGTTTGTTGTTGTTTTCTTTTAACTCAAACTCACCAACAAATTGTTCCCCTTCTAAAATTTATGTGGAAGTTCTCTGAAGTATAGTAACTTTGCAGATAAGACTTGTATTGCAAAAAGGGACTAATTGGTTCTTTCACATTTTACAAGTACCTATCATCACTAAACCATTTGGAGCTCACGCCAAACAAAACGTAGTTGCCAGAGCAATGTTATATTTATTGCAATGCTGTATGCAATTACCTTGCTACTATGATACTACTTTGTAGCATTGCACCAAGTAAAGTTTTACTGTGTTGATGTCAGTGCATACATAGCATTTAAAATTGATGAAACATTTCCAGTTTTATGGAGATATGTTATACTTCATGGTAGCAGTTGTGTGCAACAAATTTCTGTATTTTTTAATCAAAATATTTTATTTACTGCCAGTAAAATGACTGAGCATCTCATGTAGCAAATTTACATAAATCATGCTAAATATAGTTTTATATCTATCCATCTATCCATCCATCTATCTATCCATCTATCCATCTATCCATCTATCCATCCATCCATCCATCCCCAGACTTCCCTCTCCCCAGCCACTTGGGTCAGCTCCTCTGGGGGAATCCCAAGGAGTTCCCAGATCAGCTGAGAAACTTAGTCCCTCCAGCGTGTCCTGGGTCTTCCTCTGGGCCTCCTCCCTGTGGGACGTGCCCAGAACACCTCACCAGGGAGGCGTCCAGGAGGCATCCTAACCAGATGAACCACCTCAACTGGCTCCTCTCGATGTGGAGGAGCAGTGGCTCTACTCTGAGTCCCTCCTGGATGACTGAGCTTCTCCCCTATCTCTAAGGGAGAACCCAGACACCCTGAGAAGGAAACTCATTTCGGACGCTTGTGTATGCAATTTTGTTCTTTTGGTCAGTACACAAAGCTCATGGCCATAGATGAGGGAAGGAATATAGACCAACCGGTATATCACCACGACAGATCGGTATAGCGCCCGCATCACTGCAGACGCAGCAACAATCAGCCCTCAGCCAATCACAATCCTATCTCTGGAATGTGAGATGAGAGTGTGAAAGCCCAGGCGTGTATTTACAACTATTTAAGTTTAATAGATAACAGATTTTTTCCTGTCTTGAAGAAGTCACTGTGTTTGACTTACTCGGACAGGAAATCATGCTTGTCTCATTTTGTAAGGAATATGAAAATTAAATCAAACAATGGGAATATAAAGACTAGAAATATAAGCAAGAAGCTACACTCACCAGCCACTTTATTAGGTACACCTGTCCAACTGCTCGTTAACACTTAATTTCTAATCAGCCAATCACATGGCAGCAACTCAGTGCATTTAGGCATGTAGACATGGTCAAGACAATCTCCTGCAGTTCAAACCGAGCATCAGTATGGGGAAGAAAGGTGATTTGAGTGCCTTTGAACGTGGCATGGTTGTTGGTGCCAGAAGGGCTGGTCTGAGTATTTCAGAAACTGCTGATCTACTGGGATTTTCACGCACAACCATCTCTAGGGTTTACAGAGAATGGTCCGAAAAAGAAAAAACATCCAGTGAGCGGCAGTCCTGTGGGCGGAAATGCCTTGTTGATGCCAGAGGTCAGAGGAGAATGGGCAGACTGGTTCGAGCTGATAGAAAGGCAACAGTGACTCAAATAACCACCCGTTACAACCGAGGTAGGCAGAAGAGCATCTCTGAACACACAACATGTCGAACTTTGAGGCAGATGGGCTTCAGCAGCAGAAGACCACACCAGGTGCCACTCCTTTCAGCTAAGAACAGGAAACTGAGGCTACAATTTGCACAAGCTCATCGAAATTGGACAAGAGAAAACTGGAAAAACGTTGCCTGGTCTGATGAGTCTCGATTTCTGCTGCGACATTCGGATGGTAGGGTCAGAATTTGGCGTCAACAACATGAAAGCATGGATCCATCCTGCCTTGTATCAACGGTTCAGGCTGGTGGTGGTGGTGTCATGGTGTGGGGAATCTTTTCTTGGCACTCTTTGGGCCCCTTGGTACCAATTGAGCATCGTTGGAACGCCACAGCCTACCTGAGTATTGTTGCTGACCATGTCCATCCCTTTATGACCACAATGTACCCAACATCTGATGGCTACTTTCAGCAGGATAATGTGCCATGTCATAAAGCTGGAATCATCTCAGACTGGCTTCTTGAACATGACAATGAGTTCACTGTACTCAAATGGCCTCCACAGTCACCAGATCTCAATCCAATAGAGCATCTTTGGGATGTGGTGGAACGGGAGATTCGCATCATGGATGTGCAGCCGACAAATCTGCRGCAACTGTGTGATGCCATCATGTCAATATGGACCAAAATCTCTGAGGAATGCTTCCAGCACCTTGTTGAATCTATGCCACGAAGAACTGAGGCAGTTCAGAAGGCAAAAGGGGGTCCAACCCATTACTAGCGTGGTGTACCTAATAAAGTGGCCGGTTAGTGTATATTTCACTGAAATATGTCCTTAGGGATCACTAGAAGGATTTGAATTAAATTTTTAAAATGTAATCAGTTTTACAAATACTGAGCTAAGGTTTGATGTGGTTGTGGCTGAAAGTCATTTACACAAATCTGAGCATCTTGTAATTTTACGTGAGATTTCACATAACATTGTTTTTTAATGTTTGAACGTATGTCATAATTTTTCTTCATAAGATGTCCTGACACTAAAATTCTGGCGTGTTGAAAGGCTCTATGCATTAACTTGCCACACATTTAATATGGTCTATTTTACAATAAAACTTTATTCCACCGCCACTTTCACCTTCATATGTGTCCCCTTCCTCATCTTCTATAACATTCTTGTTTTTTATTCAAACATCTTCTACCCCAATGTTCTGTCTTTTATCCTCTACTCTCACTGCTTCTTTCTCACTTTTGCTTGATAAAATCGTCCAAAAGTTTAGTTTCAATCCCCAAACAAATCTCTGCTCTCCGTTCAATCCTTCCTCACCTCATCCATTGATACCATTCATTTTTGTTTCTATGACTCATTTACATCCTCCTATACCGTTTCCCCTCTCTCCTCCATTCTTGAAGTAATTCTAATTCTTTTCATCCTGTCATTCTTCATTTTTCTCTCAATTCCACTGATAGGCAGATTCTGTCTTCAGGAAAGAACAGTACAGTGATTTAAAGAACAGTCGGAGGAGTAAATGGTTTTTTTTGGTGGGGTATGTTACTCATTGGGATGGCTTATGAGGATCTTTGTTTCCTCAAAGCAAGGGATCTGTGCAATCCTGACTTCTCTTGGCTTCTCGGGTTTCAGGAATAAGCTTAGATTTAGTCTTTTGGTGGTGGTGTGGGTTAAGTTTTTGTCATGCCTTTTATTATGTCGCCTAATCTCCAGTTATATTCTGTAGAATCACATATTTTGAGAGTTTTCTAATCTGCATGTCTGTTTCTCACATTTATTATCACTGTGTGTGTTTTAGTTCTGATTTTTTTGTGCACTTGTCAGATCTTTGTTGTCATGATCTTCTGTGCTGCATTTAAAAAAACACCTATGTGCTATTTGATCCACAAATTGAAATAGCATTTTCATTATAATTAAGGTACCTTGGGACAAAGAATATCACCTCTCTGAAGGACAATGAGCCTGAGCTTGTTTGTCCAGTTGAGTGACACCACATAGATAAACAGTAATAATACAGGCTCACTTCATTGCACGGCATTTTACAGCGTGGTACCAGTAAAAACATGTTGCAGCCTCATACATTTTTGCTGAGTGGGAGCTGATGCTGGTGTTGGTTTGGAAGCTCGTGGTGTTGTGGACCCTCTCAATCATTCTGGGGAAGTTGGACAGAAGCTTGATGCGTCCATTGATATTTATTACTGGATTGTACGCCATGTAGTTTAAGACATGCAGAGGCACTGCCATTGCAGAAATGTTGCCTGTAGTCTGGTTCTTCAGAAAACGTACTTTCTGGGTCCGACGGTAAGGTTCAATTTTATTCTGAGTTGCAACTTTCCAAAACCGATACTGTATAATGTTGATGCTTTTTGTAAATGGCATGAAACATTGTGATGACGTGCAGAAATGGGAGTGATGTAATCGGTGGGAGGTTCTGAAAGACACAGAGGCCAATTTCAAGGTGTTTAGAAATGCCTGAATTCAAATTAATTTTTGATTTATGCATATAAACAGCATTTGCATAACTGAACATAACATAGTTACTTTATGATGATATAGAATTGAACTATATGCCTGAGAAACACAGTATTGTCCCTTTAAATGTGAAAAAGAAGGATTTAAATGTCTACTGTGAAGCTGCATATACCCACCTATAATATACGTAGAGGTGTGGTGTGTAATTTTAGTGTGTTGGTGGAACAAAATAGACACAAACACGGCCTAAAAAAGCAGTTAGTATCTAAAGCCTGTAGAGAAATGTAGTGGAGTAAATGTAAATAGTTTTTTTTAAAATGCTACTCCGTTAAAATACAAATTCTCAAAAACTGTACTAAAATACAGTACTCCAGTAAATTTACTTAGTTACTACCCACCTCTGCACATAGGAGGACAATAGTTCCAACCACTCGGCCATAGTTGCTCATAGAAAACCAAATGTGTTGGGAATGCCTCTGAGCTCCTACCACACCAAATGTAGTTCAGTATCTATAAATGGGTCTAAGTTAGAGATATTTTAATGTGTATTGAAGTTACTTAGCTCTGTTGGCTGCCTTAAATTGAACTGACATCAAAAGTTAGCGTGAGATTTGTATCCATTGACTACTTCCAGAGAATTTAATTATGTCCACTGGTTCATGAGATATTTTGCTAACAGACAGATAAACACAGGCAGGCAAAAATCAGATGACTGTACTTACAGAGTATCATGCTGCAAACCTTTCTTAAAGCTTTCTGTCATCACATGCTGTCCACCACTGACATGCTTCACCACTGCAGACAGGACTGTGTTGTGCTGAAAGTGTGAGGTGTCCAATCTGAAGGGAAACTGTGAGAATACAAAATCCCCAATAGAACTCCTGTGCTGCTAATCATCCACACAAACACACAACCTGTCAGGCACAAACAGGTGTGTGTGACAGGAAGTCAATAATCCAGATTGTTGTACAGTTGTCCACCTGGGTTTTCTGTTGATCGTCTCATACAAGTGTAGAGTAAATTGTTACAAGCAATTGAGGAATCCAAGAAGGGGGTTCCCATAATGCTTGCTGAAGAAGTCGCCACACAAAGCCCCCAGGTGAAAAGCAAACTGCAGAGGGACCTGAAAGTTTCTTAGCTGCCTTGAACGTGAGGTTAAACTGGGCCGCGGTTCTGCAAAGCTCATCTAAAGCACTTACTGTGTTTTGTCCACATGGCATGCTTGACATCCCATATTTACAGCAAAATATACTTTAACAATTTTCTCAGGCTTAAAAGCAAGAAAAGCCATAGTTTTTGTGACTGCTTCCAAACACAACTCTGAAATTGTCTCAGCTCTTTCAACTCTGCCTCCGTGCCTGGTCTTAGTGTGAACTGAGCTGTTAGCTGCTTTCACCTGACTACTGAAGACAAGAGGGGAGAGGCAGGCTGTGACGGCTGCTTTGTTTTACAAACACATTATTAAATGAATCATTCGTCCTCACTCTACTGTGGATTTTCTTGTTTTAATTTCTTCCTTACTCTATTTCTAGAGCTGTTTTGTGCAGACAATCCAAATCTTTTGAACGGCTCTTTACAACAAACAAAGAGAACGGTGTTCTGGACAGTAAAGAGCTATACCTAGTTTTATTTTTTTAACTACTCATTTCTTTTTTTTTCTCCTCAACCACAGAGACAAAGGAAAACAGGCAAAGAGATGAAGTACAGCAGCTCAGGGGGGAAGGGGCTGCCTTTCATGCAATGTAATGTACAGTGTATCAGTTGAAGATGATTTCCAGCTACTATCAAGCTAAATTGTTGCGCAATGTCTGTTATTTATTTATTTTTTTTGAGTTAGCTAAGATTACATAGCTGTGGCAGCCCTCGTGAATTGGCTCTTAAGTTGATCGGTTGCAGATTAATTATTTTTTATATATTTTGAGAGTTTAATTTGAAACCACCCAGTAATTACAAACACTCACACACACACATTCATTCTTCTATCCTTATGGGGACTTTGCATTGAATTCTATTCTGTTACTGGTCACTTCTATAGCCTAACCCTTAGCCCTTACCCTATACCTAACCTCACAGGTTCATAGCTGACCCTAAACCTAAGTTAAACTCAATTCACACCTTAGTTCTAAACCGAACCCTTAACCCACCCACAATGGAATTTCTCCAGATGGGGGACCAGGCTTTTATTCCCATAAGGAACAGTGCATTCCTACAAGGCTGTGTGTACCAGGAAAATGGTCAAAAATCGTCCCTACCAGGTAGTAAGAACATGTTAACACAAACATACCTGTCTGAAATTATTATCACCCCTTTGCCTTTGGAAGCTAGATGATAAAAAGCAAGCAGATAAGAATATACACTCACCGGCCACTTTATTAGGTACACCACGCTAGTAACGGTTTTGTGGTCATAAAGGGATGGACATGGTCAGCAACAATACTCAGGTAGGCTGTGGCGTTGCAACGATGCTCAATTGGTACCAAGGGGCCCAAAGAGTGCC
>NW_013952787.1:118496-122251 GCF_001266775.1 Austrofundulus limnaeus
GTGTGTGTGTGTGTGTGTGTGTGTGTGTGTGTGTAATCTATTCACACCGTGGTGCCTGCAGCCAGTCCCATTAGACAGATGAGCAGGTCTCCAATGAAGGGGAAAGCATAATGACAACACCAGTGTCTCTTCCACACACCCCTCCCTCATCACCATCATCTGCTCTCCTTGTCACTCATGAGAGGTGCGCAGGCGACTGTGAGAAACTGGCAGTTTTCTGGGCCGTGCAGTCTCAAAACTAGCAGGGGAGTTTGTCAGATGTGTGTTTACTTAGAAGAGTTTCAGTACACTGTAAGAGTGTTCATGACTAATCCAGAGATATAAAACTGCGTGGTTGACGGTTCACTTCCCTGCTGGGTTAATCAACAAAATATTTTCCGCAAAATCTGTTTCACAAACAAAGAATTTTATGAAGTTTTTAGCTGTCAACTTATGATTCATAACAGATTTTAAAAGTCACTCAAACTACTGTAATGTGTTATAAATATTAAAAAAAACATTCAAGAATAATACAGTATAAGTAGAGAAACTGAATTTATGTTCCATTTCTCTGAGTTACAGTAATGTTACAATTCACCTCACCAAATGATCAAACTCAAAAGGTTTCTCTGTGTCAGTTAAGAGAAAAGAAAGCAAAGCTTGAGTGAAATTTGTAAGAGAAGTGGCTCTCCCTCGTCCATTACCTACAGGGTCATTACCTGCAGTTAATTGTTAATGTAGTGCAAGGGGACAGTGTCTTTTCATCTCCGTAACTAGCCCCATTAAAATCCATTCAGCTAATGAGCCGTCACTCAGTCCTGAGGTGATTAAGACCCACTGCTGGATCTGTGCTGTTCTCACAGACAACCTTTCATTTACTTCAACTTTACTGCACAGCCTTCACTGACAAACTTGTTCCTGTGCTCCATTTAACAAGTTTTAAAGAGCACATTTGTTACAAAACAAATGGTTTCAGTTAGATGATAAATGTCATGCAAGGCAGTGAAACCTTGTTCTAAGTGACTCTGCTACCACTATGTCAAATTTTGGCTCAAAATCTGTAAAATTGACTGAGCTTGTGCTATGTTTTTGTTATGAAAGTTATAGTTTTGAGTTATACCAACCCAACAGTTTTAAACAAAGATTTTGCACTTGAATTATAAATTCTTTCTGACATCAGTTGGCCTACTTGAACTGCGTTGACTTCGAAATTTTATCAGTTTCACAGTACTTATAAAAAAGTATTCATCCCCTTGGAGGTGAAGGTCTATTTATATTGATCATGATTGATTTATGACAGCAATAAAAGCATAAAAATTCTAACTTGTTTTACACGTTACAAAAAAGATCTCTGCAAGTTTCATTAAAATTCCAGTTCAGTGGCTCATGAGATATTTGATAATTGACAGACACTCACAGACACACTCAAACACTGACAACAATGGAATTGTCAAATTTAGTTTAACTTTAGGAGTGCTTGGCACTTTTTTTGTTAATTTTAATTTAATCCATTCTGTTTCAAATAATACTCTTGTTATTGTTATATTTTAATTTAAGATTAACAAAACTGTCCTACACATGCACACACACAGAGTTCTAACTACCCAGCGAAATACAATTTCACCTTGGGGCTTCCTTTCACAGGTTTCAATTAACTACAGGTAGTAGCTCCAACAGATTTTAATTCATTTTTGTGACTCAGGAATTCTAAAGAGATTAAAATGCCTGATGGTTCACCAAAAACATTCCACAAAACCCAATGAAAGAATAAAAATACTAGCAATTTCTAGAATAAGTCAGATTTCCATTATCCTTCTGTTCAACAAGGATCTTTGATTCATTTGATTTGATGTGAGCGACCGAACAATCTCACAATGGTCCTGTTTAAACAAACAGATTGCATTTAAACAAGTTAATATATTTAGATTCTTTACTATAGCAGCATTTAGAAAGTGGGTGTGTATCTTCTAACTGTAAGTAAATCACCACACGTCAGGAAGATTAAGTTACTTGAACTTCTTAAAATAAATACGTTTGTTATATTCACCCACTCACCAAACAAGAGTTCAGTTCAGTCTAGATGTTTCATTTGACGCCAACTCAAAACAGACAGTAAACATGTTCAGTTCATTTCAGTTATTACTGACAAACTAAATTAAATTAAACTTTGCATGAAGCTGGTGTTTGTTTTTTATCAAGCATTCATGAACAACAGTATTAGTTATTCTGAAACTTGACTGCAACTAAACACATAATGACTGAGAATAAGGTCCTGTCCACATGGGAACGCTGTCTTTCCAAGTCAGTTTATTTCTTTAAACACAGTTTAAGAAATGTTTTCATTCACGCAGAAACACACAAATGACCAGACTCTGTAGGAACCATGCCTGTAAGTAGCACCATAGGGCTGCAACAAGTACACTAAAACAGTAAGGAAGACATGGAGCAGACACTTTAAGATGTAAACACACCCACAAAAACTATGGCAAATACACAAGATCAAATACTGAACCCATTTTTTGGATTGCCAACAAAGTAGAGCATCTCCTTGTGTCACATAATACTATCTACTGGGAGTCGTGTTCAATGGATGTTTCAGGCAGAGTTGTTGACAGTCCAGTAAAGAGATAAAAACTATTGCAGTACTGCATAAAGTAAAGAAGTTATTTAATGATAAAGCACTATTTATATTATACAATGCAATAACTGTTCCACATTTGATTAATTGTGTAGAAATCTAGGGGAAATCACAAATCCTGTTTTTAATGTACAGGAAAGAGTCGTAAGAATTATCACCAGAAAACATTACTATCACCCATCGAATATTCATCAGTTGAGATTATTAAAATTTTATGACTTGGTTGATTATAATATCTTGCAGGTCATGTAAGACATAAAAATGTATAACGTTTGAACAATCAAACTTTGTTAAGAGGGAAAGTTAATATAATCTTAAGGGACTAGAAAAGTTTGTAAAACCTAAACAAATTTTAAGGATAGATGTACTTCAGCCCAAGGATTAAGATTATGGAATAATCTGGAGAATGATTGTAAAAATGTTGGTTCAATTAATTTGTTTAAGAGAATGATAAAAGTTAAGTTGTTAAAGAAATATGAAATTGTATAATTTGTATTTGTAAGAGTTATTGTTAGAGGAGTTGAATTTTTTGTTTTGTTTCATTATTTGATTACTATTGTTTGAAATTAATATTATTTTTTGATCATCATTTTAAAAAGGTTGCATTTAGGCTGTCCACACTAAACTGCAGCAGTGGTGTTTAAAGATTTTCTCACTATAAAGTCCACTTTTGAAAAAGATCATTTGGGCTCCTGAAACATCCCTTCTGTGTGGATTCATTGCATAAAAAGATTTTAAAAAACTTTGCTTATCTACAAAACGGTGTTAGCGTGTAGACAGGATCTAATCCATTGTTTAAGTGTAAAACAAATCAAAATTACTGGAGGCAGATCTTGACAGGAAAACACACACAGCACTGATACACAGTGATAGCCAAAAACAGAAGTGTAGCTTCTGGTCTAAACGTACAAACTGTACAAACCCCACTTTTAATGTCAGCTAGTTTGAAGTACTTCCATTCTTCCTCTTTATAACCTGTCTCATTTGTCATTGATGGAGCTGTCGGTTGCTTCCCCTCCGTGATAATTTTAAATTGTTATATGCAACACATACACTCACCGGCCACTTTATTAGGTACACCTGTCCAACTGCTCGTTAACACTTAATTTCTAATCAGCCAATCACATGGCGGCAACTC
>NW_013952787.1:124076-130533 GCF_001266775.1 Austrofundulus limnaeus
CTGTGGAGGATCAGAGACCCAACCCCCAAGACACGAGGCAGACATAGGGAAGACCAGAGTCCAAGGGCCTGAGAGGAACCCTGAGCGCAGAGCCCCAAGGGGCACCCGCACGGGAAGATCCGCCCACCCACCCCCCAGATCAGACCATAGGAGAGAACTGGGAGAGTCCCCCCAGCGACCACACGCACAGCCCCCGGGGTTGATATATATATTACTGGGCTGGAAATGTTGAAATCTAAAAAAATCTCTAATTGTGTACAGGGGGTTCTCAATTTCATTGCTTAAAGGCCCGCAGGCCGCACTTGGGTGACTTCTGTCTGGCCCTTCTTTTTCTGTTTACTTTTTTTAATAGATAAATATATTTTTATTTCAATGGTAAACTTTAAACTTGTGATTCACTATATCAAAATCAATTTAAAGGTGACAGATGATAATTGTCTGAACCCTGAGCCACTGACTTTAAGTACCTGTGGTCCCCTGAGCAATTTAGCTGAACACTTCAATGTCTCAAAATAAGCTGCTTTAAGCCAGCATCGACCATAAACTACATCTCCCATAATTGCATGTTGATTATGCATTATGATATTGCATGCAGTTTTTGTCTCATTTTATTGTTGTACACTCATTAATTATAAGTAGAGTTTGTGAATAAAGGCTGGTTTCAGTTATCTGTGTTGTATTTCCTAGTGACTGACTACTAAATAAGGGCTGAGTTAAAGTTGTGCTGTGGGTACTCACTTCTGTTGTTGTAGATTTCTCCAAAGGACAGTTAATACTACACTTTTTATCTTGTGAAAATGTTGTAAGTAGGAGAGCATAAGTTTGTCAAACTATTTGAATAGTGCACGGTGTGCGCAGTCTTTGTGGAGTTACAAAAATTCAAAGGTGCACGCACGCGCCAGAACACCGCGCTGGGGTGGGGATGGTGCGATTGCGTCACTATTGGCACATGCTCATTCATGCCCAGTGCAATGTGTCAACTATAATAGTTTAATAACAGCACTGAGCCATGCTGGTATTATTAAGAACTAGTTTAGAGATACTGCACTTTAAACTGTTTATGTCTTGGCACGAGGCTGAAAAAATAAATAACTAGAAGCACTAGGAGAATACAAACCTCCACCAAGACCATTTTCCTTCATCCTGTAAGAGTTAATGCAAAAAAGCAGAGATGGAAACACATTTGCTGAATAAGTCCTGATGTAGCGAACATTTAAGCAGCAGTATGCACGGGATTTCTTCTCAGTGGAGTCCAATGTGAAAAAAAAAGGTCAGACTCGTAACCCGGCGTTATTCATGGTCAAACTGGTGTGGGATCAAGCTCCTAAGTTTTCATCAGTCACATTTCACCATGTAAAACGTCTGTTTTATCTCCTTGTATGAGTTTGTAATGGTTTGACTCTCTTTATAAAGTGCTTCCTGGCTCCCCCCGTCTCCAAACTTTGAGGCCCGGYMRMTCTCTGTTTACAAGCCTAGTAGAGACAAACTGTTTTGATTGGTTGTTTAGGAAATGTGGTGTGTTTGAAGAAATGGGGAAAATAGGTTTCATGGTGCAGTCACGCACTTCCTGGTCACAAAATGTTCTGTAAATGCACATATTATGGCAGAAATTATTCATCATTAAATGTGGTTTTAACATTACTTTATAAAGTTTGAAGTCCGTGCTGTCCAGTCCAGCTCACTGTTTTTTACAGAAGCCCTGTGAAAGCATCACAGCTTTGCTGATCTCAGAGTGTTAAAAAGAAAAAAATGTGTATCCACATCGTGATCCAGAACATCACCAAAATTTAAAGTTGTGTTCCTTGGCCCAGTACCCACATGTGGTAAAAATGTCATGACAATCCGTCCACAAGTTTTTGAATAATGTTGTCCACAGACAGACAGACAGACAGACAGACAGACAGACATACGCGACCGAAAACATTACCTCACCCTTGGCGGAGGTAAAAAGCTTTGTATATCCACAAAATGCTGTTCCTGTGTGGATGGAGCCCAAGTGGCATGAGTTTAGTTTTAATCACGACTCGTTATTATTATGCTAAACATTTGTCAGAACATCTCTTCAAAAGTGCCTCAAATAAAGTTGGACCACCACTCCCACACATACAGCAAAAGAACTCTGTAGTTTTACCATTATCATATAGATAACTTTCACACATTCCCATAAACACAGTCACCCTGGACAAACTACAGTTCAAACATAAAGTCAAAACTTTGTGACTGTGCTAAAAATATAGCAAGCATCCAGTATATTCTGATTACAATCTTGGTTTATTCATTTATTTTCCCACCTGTTTTGTAACATCTGCTTTTCCCCTCCTTTTTTATGACCTGTTAATTAAATATCCTCCACAAGTGTGTTAGTCTTGAGACCTCAGGGTGCTGTTGCTTATGACTTAATATTTGTCACGCATAGGAAAAATTATTTGAAAAAACATGCAACAACAACAGCAACAACAACATGCCTTGAGGTTAGCATGGAGCTGCTCAGTAGGAGCGGGTGGAGCCATTTGTCCCTGCGAGGTAGATTAGATGTGGAAGCCCAGTGGGAGCACGAGGACACACCAGCACTCCATCGTCTGGTGGGAGAAGACACAGCTTGAATACATACATGAATGATCCATTCTCTCCCTCCCTGCTTGACACTTTTCTCTGCTGCCTCACCCCCATGAGTTTGTCTGGATTGAATGGAGTTGTTCTTTAAGTGACTCTTTGCTGTAGTTTCTCTCTGATTGTTCTGACTTACAGTAGTGTTATACCTCAACAGGTGCATGTGGTACTGAGAGCATTTGAAGGTGTGTGCAAGGCTCATCAAACTTTCAATTCAAAATTTGGATTATTTATTCACATCATATTGCTAACATGAAAAGTATATCAATCCTGTTTTAATACTCCCACACACAACTATTGGATTAGTTTCTTATAGTAGCCTACATTTAAATACTGTATACTGTAAGAGAATTTATCATTTTTAGATGTACTGAATCTCACAACTCTTAATAAAGAAGAAGGTCCTGAGAACTATAGAAGTCAGAATTAGTGAAGAGTCTGTGCTCCGATCACTTCTGTAAACCAGATGTATTCCAAATTTACCCAGCTCTCAAGCTATGTTTACATGGACATAAGTAATCAGATTAAACGGCCATTCGAAATAAAAATGTGTCATGTAAACACCCCATTCAGATTATTCTGATCCGATTCAGCGCAATCTGAATGAATTTGTAATCTGAATGAGAGAGGTGGTTTATGCCAATTGATAATCCGAACAGAATGCATGGAAACACTTAATCTGGTCATCTTGTTCTGCTTGTGGAAAACTGACCTGACTGTTCATGTCTGCTGACTTTCATCCATCGGTTTCTGCTCTTTTGTGGAGGGAGGGGCAGCAGCGCTCTAGTTTCCAGCAGCGCAGAACTTTTCCTCCTGTTCTCTCATTCAGTAAAGAAGGACGTTAAATAGACGTTGCTTTGCCCAAAATAATTTTTTTAAATCTGTTCATCACCTGCTCAACCAGGGAGTGCAGTATAGTCTCCACCATTATTAAAACCTGTCGCGGTCGTGGGTCCATTCTGGGTGATCAGTTTGTTTATGTTCATGATGGAAGTAAAACTTCTGAGTTTTTTTGGGAAAGTTAACAACTCTGTGCATGTCAGTGCATCTGTTCTGAATGAAAGCATGTAAACACTTGTCATGATTGGATTGTGCCCATGTAAACAATGCATTCGGATTATTTAAAGGCACAGTGTGTAGGATTTTGTCAATTCTTTTAGCCGAAATTGAGATAATCACTAATGACAATAATAAAAAACATGTCTAATCATTGCAGACAAAGACCTTGTTTTATTATTTTTACCTTATAAAAGCTGTTTATATCTCCATGGTCGCAGGTCACCACTACAGGCAGCTACCATCTTGCACCGCCATCTTGTCTACAAAGGCTCATGAAGGACAAACAGCGGTGGCGGTGTCAAAAACGGTTTTAGTTATAATACTATTAATGTAATATTTGTTGTCTGTCATTGTAGCTGGTGTAATTTTACTTATTAAAGCTCATAATCTTACCACTTGAAACATCACTAGCCCGGAAGCTGCTGGTAGACATCGCGGTTGAAATTATCAAAGGTTTTTGACACCTGAGAGACACCGTAGCAACTCCTTTGTGTTTGGAAGCGGGRGGTGGGGGTGGGGGGAGGACCAGGGAGGATGATTCAACCACTCAACCACTAGATGTCACTGAAAACAACAAATCCTACACACTGTGCCTTTAATCCGAATACTTTTCAATCCAATCAAAAAATTTTGCGCATGTAAACATACAGTAGCTAATATAATGTGTTTGCCTAAAGACCCAAGCAACTTTTCATTTCTTTTCATTTCTTTTCTTTTCTTTTCTTTTCTTTTCATTACATTAAGAACAGTGGATTTTAGTGGAAACCACATCACTGGAGAGAGGATTGTTCCTTTCCTTAGGTTTTTACTTTCATATTTTATTATGCTTTATCTGAGATTTCCACAAGGATCAATCTGCATCATAGCATAGAATTAACTAATACATTTGTTTGTAATAAAATTATTTAAAATCAGACATGATATAAACTAACTTTTTATTGTTGTTGTCATTTTAGAGTTCTCCATAACTACATGCTGTGGCGCATCGTGGCGGCGCTAAGTGAACACCTGTCCACTGCCTTCAGAAGCACCATCCATGAGTTTTCTCGTGAAATTGACGGCACAGAGCAGCAGCTGGAACTGGGCAGGCTCTGCCTCACTCAGGCCAACAAACACTTTGGCATGGCCCTGGGGGCGCTGTTTGTCCAGCAACACTTTTCTACTCAAAGCAAAGCCAAGGTTAGAATTTATTCAGACTGATGGACGGAGGGCTGTTTGAGAGATGGTTTGACTGCTTAAAACCAAATGTTGCTATTGATTTTTCCTTCTGCTGTTATTTGTCCTGAAATTAGATACGTTTGGTTAAAAGGTCTAAAAGAGCGAGAAAGCAGAATTTATTTAACACGCAAATAACTTTTTATTACTTTACAGTTAAGGAACATCATATAGGTTTATGCCATAGTTTTAGAAAAAAGTTATTTGTATTGACCTCCATTCATTTTTGTAACTGTATTCATGCCTAAACCAGACATTTGCCCTAAAACTAATCATTACTGGTCTATAGCTAACCCTAACCTGAACCAAAACTTAATTCACACCATACAGGTACCTCGAAACCTACCTAGTAAAGCACAGCAGAGCTGCAAACAAAGTGAGGGCTGGTCCTGACTTCCATTAATTTCTACAGCCTAACACTAACCCTAACCCCCTGACCCTAAACCCAACCTCTCAAGTACTTGACCCTAAACCTAACTTCACAGGTACATACCTGACTCTAAACCTAACCTCACAGGTACATACCTGACCCTAAACCCAACCTCTCAAGTACCTGACCCTAAACCTTACCTCACAGGTACATACCTGACCCTAAACCCAACCTCTCAAGTACTTGACCCTAAACCTAACCTCACAGGTACATACCTGACTCTAATCCTAACCTCGCAGGTACATACCTGACCCTAACTCTAACCTCACAGGTACATACCTGACCCTAAACCCAACCTCTCAAGTACTTACCTGACCCTAAACCTAACCTCACAGGTACATACCTGACTCTAAACCTAACCTCACAGGTACGTACCTGACTCTAAACCTAACCTCACAGGTACCTACCTGACCCTAAACCCAACCTCTCAAGTACTTACCTGACCCTAAACCTAACCTCACAGGTATATACCTGACCCTAAACCTTACCTCACAGGTACATACCTGACTCTAAACCTAACCTCACAGGTACCTACCTGACCCTAAACCCAACCTCTCAAGTACTTACCTGACCCTAAACCTAACCTCACAGGTACATACCTGACCCTAAACCTTACCTCACAGGTACATACCTGACTCTAATCCTGACCTCACAGGTACATACCTGACTCTAAACCTTACCTCACAGGTACATACCTGACCCTAAACCTAACCTCACAGGTACATACCTGACCCTAAACCTTACCTCACAGGTACATACCTGACCCTAAACCTTACCTCACAGGTACATATCTGACCCTAAACCTAACCTCACAGGTACATACCTGACTCTAAACCTAACCTCACAGGTACATACCTGACTCTAAACCTAACCTCACAGGTACATACCAGACCCTAAACCTAACCTCACAGGTACATACCAGACCCTAAACCTAACCTCACAGGTACATACATTACCTTAGACCTAACCTCAAAGGTACATACCAGACCTTAGACCTAACCTCACAGGTACATGCCTGACCCTAAACCTAACCTCACAGGTACATACATTACCTTAGACCTAACCTCACAGGTACATACATTACCTTAGACCTAACCTCACAGGTACATACATTACCTTAGACCTAACCTCACAGGTACATAC
>NW_013952787.1:130726-136183 GCF_001266775.1 Austrofundulus limnaeus
CCTCACAACCTGACTCTAAACCTAACCTCACAACCTGACTCTAAACCTAACCTCACAACCTGACTCTAAACCTAACCTCACAACCTGACTCTAAACCTAACGTAAACTTAATTCACATCTTGGTCCTAAACCTCCCATCCCACCAGTGGCAATTAAACCAAATGGGGACTCTGCTTAGGTCCATATGTACAAGTTGTCCCCACATGTAGGTGTTTTGTCTAAAAGTGGCTCTCATGGTAGGAAATACACGCCCATAAACACACAATGTCAGAAATAGACTTTATATTATTTGGGTCCTCAGGGAGAACATGCAGCAGTCTTTTTTTTTTTTTTTGACATGCCTCAACAGTTTTGACTGATTGCTGAACTGGGATCTTAAAATCCCATCTACACTAACATCTCTAGTGTCTGCCTCTCATTCACCTCTTTTAGTCTTCAGTTGAGTTTTTTGCCAGGTCATTCACAACTAATCCTCCCAACTCTGACATTTGGTGCTGTCACTTTCCAATAAATGTCCCCCTATCTGAATTTGTACCATAGTCTGTCATGGGGATATAGATCTCAATGGGATTTTTAACCTTTGTCACCCTTTACTCTTTTGTTAAGCTGCCTATCATCTGCCTCCCACATTCTTTCTTCACTCTTACTCTTCGTGCTACAAACTTCATTTTTTTTCTTCTTCTACTATATTTTTTTAAATTACTGCCAAAGTTTAGAACTAAAGTACATTCAAATTGAATAGGTTGTAATTACTTTCTGTGTACAGTATCCCTTTGTAAAAGGTCCTGAATTATTTTCATTCAAATCTATCAAAAACCTTTCCAACTAGTTTCTGAATAACTTTAGAGATGAAGGATTTTCACAAGCAGCAGGTGCCAAACAAAAGCATCTTAAATTATTCTAAAACTCCCTGTCCTGCATGTGAACAACTCATAACTTTAGCAGGAAGCAGGGATTGTTTTACATTGTCCAACCTGTACTTTAAAACTTTATCACACATCACATCTAGGTACTGTACCTTGGGTCACTGTGTTTAACCTTCACTGATTCAGTGATGCCTCTTATGGTGATAGTTAACTGAGCTCCAGCTGTTGAGTCAGGAGTTGGTGAAAAGAAATCCCTCTAACCAGTGGGAAAATTGCAGGAAAATTGCAAGAAATTGTGAATTTTCAGCTGCTGTCTCACTGAACTCTGAGTGTTTGAGTGACCAACAAGCAACATGACCGCATATTGAGCAGCAGTTTTTCAAATTCAGAGCTTATTTTCATCTGCATGGTTTGCAAAACTAAATTCTTGATAATGCGTATCAGTATTGCACACCTGCAGCTGCTAACATTATTTTGAGAGGAAAGTTGCCACATATGCATTTTGACCATGTTCAAAACTTGAGAAATAGGACTGCGAGTCTCTGCGTCTCAAATAGGAAAGTTGACCTCTCAAAGCACTGCAACATGCCACTTGTTGCCTACTTACAAATAGAATTCAGTGGGACTGCAGCAGGAAATTAGCCAGTTTGCTCATTATTTTTGCAACTCAATCACAGCCCAGTGAGATGCTATGAAATAGTATTTAAAACAACACATTTATTCCTAAATTGTTGTTTGAAAGTTGGAAGCAGTTGCTACAAGGTCTCTCTTCTTTGTACCTACGTCAATTTAACTCACCATTTGAGCCAAAAAGAAGTAATTGTAGTCCCCTACCACTGGAACATTGATCACACAAACAGAAGGACTAACTGATCAGACCATCTGGCTATTATTTCTACTAATAATTTGAACTGCTCATCAAAAACTATGGTATAATATTCTTAAGGACGTTTCAATGGCCTTATTGCTCTTTGATGTGCTCTCTCCTCAGGTACAGGAGCTGGTAGAGGACATAAAGCATTCCCTAGATCTTCGTCTGCAGGAGTTAGACTGGATGGATGAGACCACCAAAGAGGCTGCCAGAGCAAAGGTTGAGAAGCTCAGTATCACAAGCATGACTTCATGCCAGATCCGATTAGTATTTGAAAAGGATTTAATTTCTTTGTAATACTTTTCTTTGGGGGAGATAGCAGTGTGACGCATCAAGGGCTTGACTTTGAAAAATGAAGATTGCCTAATCCGGGATTTCTCTGTGGTGCTGATTTCGGATCTGCACTGCAAGATATCCCTTCTAATACTTTTACAATCCAAAGTTATAATCCTTTTAGGGGCCATTCAGAATATAAAAAGCTTTGCTGTAATCCTATTACTCCGGGTTGGCTTGATTAGCTGATGAATATGAGTGGGTCCAAAGCCAAACGTGCATGTATGAGTTTTTAGTTTCTACTAAAGTAGACATGAGATCCTGTTGAACCAGTCTGGTTGTTTTTCATCTCCTGTGTCACCATTTACTTCTACTCTTGTTCCAGCTCAAGCACATGATGGTAATGACAGGATACCCAGACTTCTTGCTCAAATCTGAGCTCATTGATCAAGAGTATGGGGTGAGTCATGAACCTCTTATTTCTTCTGAGCCATGCAGTCATCATGACACACAAGTACCCACACTTCGTAGTAAAGCAATCATTCTTCCAAGAATCGTGTTCTTTGTCTATGACTTCAGAAGAACTCCTCAACACACATAAGCATGCATCCTTTGTGATTGAATTCAGATTTACACAAAATGTGCACTATAATTTACATTCTGATTGTAGAACTGTTTATATAAAGAAGTGGACCATTTCATACACTGAGTTTGTTGATTCATTCATCAAATGCAAATAAAACAAAGCCCTTGTCAAGGAATGTTTATTCAAGAGTCTCTTAATAGACAACCAAGCACATGAATGTAGACTGTCGAACATTCACATTTAAAATTCTAAAATTTTGACTAAAATTTCGGGATGTAAAAGTATTGCATTGCTTTAAGAATGCATGCTGGAGTTTTAGATAAGATTTAGTGGCCATACCACTTTGAACACACCAGATCTCATCTCAGAAGCTAAGCAGGATTGGGCCTGGTTAGTAACTTGGCTGGGAGACCATCTGGGAATACCAGGTGTTGTAAAATCAATGTAGGAGTTGCGTTCACATTGGAACACTAGCAATAGAAAATGTTTGACCATAGATCACCTTCTGTGAAGGATAATGAAATAAACTAATAATGATGAGTAAGGACATTGATAGAGGTGCTGTCATTAAACTTTTTGAATGACGCTGTGCAGTGTCTTGTAATATGATGATTTGGTGCAAGATGATTTTGCACTCAGCAAATGTGATTCTCTTAAAGAAATGTAAAAAATATTGTTTTACTCAACAATTCAGGACATTATAGTTCTCGTTTTTTTATCGTTCTTTAAGCTGCTTGTCCGTCCTGTTTATGAAAACCATGCAGATCTCAGATTTTATTTAATATGACTTCAGGTTGTTAACATTAAAGAAAAATTGTGCACGTTCACGTTTGCTTTTTTGTTGGATTTTCTAGTTTGATGTGAGTGAGAAGACCTACTTCAAGAACATCCTCAACAGCATCAAGTTCAACATCAAGCTGTCTGTCAAGAAAATACATGAAGAAGTGGACAAGACAGCGTAAGCATCATGTTCCTCAAGCTCCACCCATCTCAGCTTTACTTACAGTTAAACAGGTTCTTTACATCTCAGACCCAGTCGAAGGCTCCCACTGCACAACTGTGAATGTGTTTCTCTAATGTGTTTGACATGCCTAACATGTGTCTCTATGAATCTCATTTAGTTTGTCATATTTGTTGATGTTGCCCCCTAAATTTAACAAACAGATACCAAATCACCATAAACAGCTGCAGAAAATCCATTTGACGTACTTATCTTTAACAGCCAGGCAGCGGAAGGAGTGCTGTGGGACATATGGTTCAGTTTGCTAAAATACAGCCCTGTACGCCTGGATTGAGTGCCTCTCTGTTATGACAACACATTACAGACACATTAGTATTCCAAGGTGCTCAGAACAACTGTATCATTAGCCCACACTCAATGCCCTGAAGAGTTAAATCACAGACTCCCTCTTTATCGCAAAAATGTTTCATCCCTCACTCTGTCTTGTCACAGCTAAAACAGACAGAAATGCTCCTCCTTCTCCCGTTTCTCTCCCCTCTGTTTTCACACAGTTCATTCAGAGCTGCCAGTCTTCCAATCACAGGACAGGACGTCTCAATCTTTGATTCAGTCATTCGGGGGACTTTATGCCAATCAACTGAACTGTTTTATATTTTTATTCAGAGAGGAACTTTGGCTGTGGAACTTTGCGAAGTGAACGTTTTCACAGAGAGTTTGGAATTAAATAGATCAGGGGTGTGAAACTCGTTTTTCCTCAAGGGCCACACGAGTGTTATGGTGGCCCCCAAAGAGCCAGGTGTAATTAATTACCTTTGAAGTTTCATGTTTAACTTCAACTAAACCTGAAACATCATGTTTTTCATCTCATTGCTACAGCTGAGCACTGCTAACAAACAATAACTGAGCTCTACCTGGTATTTCCTGCACAGAAACAGAGTTTTAACACGTCCTCTTATAAACACTGAAAAGTATGGGTATGACTGACTAAAATGTGAAATAAATAATACAGAAATAAGTAAAAGTAGAAGAGTTTTACTCATTGATGAGTTGTGGTGAGTAGCTGTCATCTTAAATTCTGAACTCTCCCATTTTCCTACAGGGAATTCCCATGAATTATGGGAGATGTAATTTATGGCCAATGCTGGCTTTAAAGCAGCTTATTTTAAGACATTAACACTGTGCTCCAACTAAATTGCTCATTGTATTATTTTTCACCTTTTAAATTAATTTATTTTGATGCATTTAATCAAAAAGTTAAAGTTAACCACTCATATAAAATCAATTTTCATATTAAAAAAGAAAAATGGGATTTTTTAATTTTTTTAATTTTATTTTATTTTATTTATTTTTTTTTTTTTTTTGCGTGGGAGCTTGGGTGGCCCGTGGGCCTTGAGTTGAAACAGATGTGAAATAGATGGAGGTGTTCTAGGTTGTGTTCAGCATTTGTATTTTGAATAGACAGTCCGGTAATTTGTGTGTGTGTGAAATATCACGTCTTTAAAACTTGTTTTTCTCCTCAGGTGGCTTCTCCCCCCACAGGCCCTTAATGCCTACTACCTGCCTAACAAGAATCAAATGGGTGAGTGTGTGACACTTCATTGTAAATGCTGATTTTAGTGTTGGCTGCTGCTACCCTTACATACACTCATAAACACTCAAATATAGTTCCTTTATTTCCTGTCACAATTTAGACTACATGATGTCATTGTGTTTTCAGCAAATCTAACTCGACTGTAGCAGAAAAAACAAACACAGAAACACATTTACCACTTAATATTATAATCTTTGTCATTACTTACTCTCTACTTTGATTTCCACATCACATTCTTAATGCCCCCCTGGAGGAAAAACAAGCAGTATCACCTGCCTGAGATTCAACAAATCTAGCCTTGAGATGCCC